>NC_133127.1:46603145-46906175 GCF_048418815.1 Hemitrygon akajei | reverse complement strand
CCCACCTAAATAGTAGTCTGCCTGTTTATTTCTTCAGTTGGTCTTCTAGTGGTACTGGTGGCTCCATCTGTTTCCTGACACGTCAAGAACAACTAGCTGATCCTCCATCTTTGACAAACAGTCTTTGCTTCTATTTCCCTTGACCACGCACAAGTCTTGCTAATCACAAGAGATGTATTTAATTGATATACTGCATTTAAGTACACAACTACAGAAAATAAGAATTAAGCACCATGTTCGGCAGCCAGAGTAACCAAAATGGAACAAGTCTGGTGGTTTCATGGTCCATTAATAAATTTATTTGAAATAAACCCATCAAGTGTCTTCAAACCAAATTAAGTTGCAAATTTTAGAAATATGGTACAAATAATGGGAAACAGCCTAATAAGCTTTGAGCATGGCATTAAATGACTCTTAAAACCACATCAGACCAATTACACTTGTACTTAAGTATATATGATTCAAATAATAGCTTTAATGATTTTGTGATCTTATTAATCAGAAACATAGTGCCCAGGTTTGACTGCCTTGAGTTATCTTGACACCCATCTCTACTCCTTGTTAGGTAAGGGAAAATTGTCCACATTTACCTACTTTACAGTTGTTGATTTCATCTCTAGTTGATCATAATGTGCTCAATGATATTCTTTGTTTCCGGTCTCTTCTTCACTGAAGTTACCCATTCTGTGTCCAGGATGAAAGTAAACCACACTGTACCAGATTTTCAGAGCTGCTACTCACGACACCAAATCTTGCCACACCACCATTCTTAATTTTCTCTCAGTAGGACTGTGAGAGGTGTCATGGCAATTGCCTCACAGTAGGAGGGATCTGGGTTCAGTCCCTGCATGTTACCTGTGTGGAGTTTCTACTTTCTCCGCATTTCAGTGTGTGTTTTTCCATTGCTGCTCCACTTTCCCCCACATCCCAAAGGCCTTGGTGACAATAAATTTCTTATAGTGCAAAGAAATTGCAAAGTTCTAAGTACATTTATTATCAAAGTATGTATACATTATACAACCTTGAGATTCATCTCCTTACCGGCAGCCACAAAACGAAGAAACCCAAAAGAACCCACGAGAAAAAAGACCATTGAACACCCGAAGTGCAGAGAGAAAATGGTGCAAACAATAAAAGTAAGCAAATAACATTCAGAACAAAAGTGAGTCTACAGACTTGAAGCCAGGCTTCTTTTCAGCTGGAGCAGGCCACAGCCTTCGTTCAGCGCAGAGCCAAGGAAGTGTTGCAGAGCAGTGAGCAGAGCCAGCCCAAGCCTGCCTTTTCAGCCTGGCCCAGCCTGGCATTTAAATCATCCAAACATCCAGTCATTCCTCATTCTAGGACCCAGGCTCTGTCACTTCGATACGCTCTGGGCCTGGATCTCACCGTCACATTGCCGCCCATGCCTGACCCTCCCAAATCAACCTGGCACTTCGATCGATCAAACCTTGGGTCTTTCCTCACTGTCAGCTTCGGTGGACAGGCCTCGCCTTGACTCTGCCTTGACTCCGCCTCCCCTCCACTCACCTCTCCATTGTTTGCCAGAAATTTTACTACAGAAAGCGTTATTAATAAAGTATCTGGTTGCATTCTTTAATCAAAGGGCAAATGGATGGATATGAGAGGGATTGATCAGATTGTTTTGCTGGAGTCCAGCCTCCTGATGATTTCTTTCTGCATTAGTATCATAAAATTATAGAAATGTACAGCACAAAAAGCAGATCAACCTATTGTGTAAATTTATTTTTATTGCAAACTTTCTGATTTATCTCAATATCATTAAAACTTCACAGATCCCTTGTAATCTTGATGTCCATCTTCAGACCCTACCTTAGCTCAAAGTATTCCTTAAGCCCAGGTTTGGGCCAACTGCTCTGGAGCAATACTTCTATATTAATCAATTTCCTATTAGAAGCTACTTGGTCTATGCCTTTCATAACAAAAACACAAAATACTCCATGAATTGTTAATCTATAAGCAGAAGCAGACGATGGAGAAGGGTAGGCTCCTTGGAGACACAGCAGTGGAGTTTAAGTTACTGCCCGTCCCTTGTGCAGGCTGAAGTTGTTACAGTCTGCCTCATGAGGTCCTGTTCAAAACAAAAGTTTCCTCTTTGTAAATAATTGGTTTCTGGACTTGCTTCCATCCTTAGGCATGTAACATACCTGGAGGGCATCTGGAGTCAGGAGGACACTGTCTGTCACTAATTGTGTAACCCTCTCCAGTCAGAAAATGCCAGGGGGAAGTTAAGGAACCCATACAAACAAAAAAGATATACGGTGTCTGATGGTCGGCACTGAAATGTGAGCAGTCTGCAGGGAACTTTGCTTGGTTTTAAAATTTGGTTATTACATAACCTTAACTGTCTGCACCATGGCACAATGCCTTTGAAAGGTATCTGTTATATATGAACACATTATGTCTTCAAAGGCACACAGCGTAGTTTCCTTAATTCCCAACATCCTTCGATTGTCGCTACACCAAAGATTGAGGGGCTATCTCTTTCCACCAGTCTTCTGAGAACGTAATTTAAAACTCTGGAAAAAGAAAACCCAATCAATGGCACCGTACCTTTTCAAAGTAGGACTATTTAGCTATTCAAGTTTGAGTTCCTCAATTTGTCATTGTAGCCGTGGAGGAGGGAAATGAGTGCTGTAAATACTTTGTACCCTAACCCTTTCAGCATCATGTGGGAACTTTTCACTTAAAAGAAAATTGTTAGCATGAAGCAGGAGGGAAGCTGTTGCAATATGAGGAAAGACGAGCTGCTTCACTTTGAACATCGTGCAAAGTGAACTATCGCTATCCAACAGATGTGGAAGGTGGCAGCAAGGGAAAATGCAGCTTGACTCCACTAAACTTTGACCCAAACAGGAAGGGAAAGAAGTCAAACACATCTGTGCCACGCTTTGATGTAGGAGATCATTTGCAATAATTGCCAGGATAACTGGAATAATAACAGGCACTTGTAACAATCATTCCCAATAACATTACCAAAAGTTAAGTAGAGCAACTTAAGTCATTTTTTAAAACTTATGTACTGAACAATTTTGTGAAGTCAAGTGGAGCTACAAACTGTATAACTTTGTACAGGAATGAGCTGGCAGTGATTCACTTTTGGGATGGACCCAGCCCATTTGTGGATCAACTACTGAAACTGACTCAGCTCTTTATTCTTGCATAGACTGCATGTCCCTCAACTCCTTCTCTGCCTGCATCAGCCATTTTCATAATTTTTCAAGTGGGCTGCTTTGGTCAAAAGCTTTCAATGTGAGAACCACACTAAATTATGTCATTGCTACCAATTCTTCATTTTGCTTATTGTGACACTAAACATGTACAGACTTTGTTTCCTTTGCCTCTCTCCCTCAAACACACACACGTACACACACTTACATAGCGCACACATAAACTGAGTGCCTTTGCCCACTGCCTATTTCCACACAATCCCACTCTTCTCCTCTCCCATTTACCTCTCACATCACAATGTTCATTATCTTTGAATCCCTGAATCAAGCACCATCTTCTGGAATGATGTCGGTGCATACACACACAGCAGCCTCTCGGGGCCAACCAAAGGTGCTTTTTCCCTCGTTAACTGTGTTTTTATACACAGTAAGGCTATTCTTGTCTCCAATAACTACCTGTATAGCAGGTCCACTGCATCAGTGAGCTGCTCATTATTCAGAGTAGATGGCCGGGGTGTCGTAAGAGCCGGCTGGCGGTTTGGAGAAGGCGAGCCAGCCCTTTGAACCAGGGATGTCGAATTGGGTTGTTGGGCAGGGGAATTCGGGCCAGGCTGCTAGGCTAGGGGATTCAAGCTGGGCCATCAGGCCAGGAGATTCGATCTGGGCTATCATGTTGGGAGATTCAAGTCAGGCCATTGGGCCGCAGGAGAAGCCAGTTTCGGTTCAGAAGAGCTGACCTGAATGGAGACCATGCTGCTGTATACTACCTAGACCCAACACGCTGATGCAATCACGAAGAAGTCATGCCAGCAGCTCTACTTCAGTAAGAGTTTGTATATATATCACCAAAGACTCTTACAAGTTTCTGCAGATGTACACTGGAGAGGATTTTGACCAGTTGCATCACAGCTTAGTATAGAGTTCCAATGCATAAGGGGCTGCGGAGTGTTGTAGACTGAACCAGCTCCATCACAGGCATTGGGGGTATGTAGTCAGAAAGCAGGCATGTCTGGTTTTACTGAGTGAGTTGTGTTACAGCTGGGGCAAGTTGTAACCTCAGCATCTATTATTACTGTCTTCTGGAGCTTGCCTTTAACCTTTGGAAACTGGAGCGAAACTTCTCACACCATGGTAGTGCAGTGGTTAATGCAATGCTACTGCAACTTGGGGCATTCTGGAGTTCAGAGGTGAATTCTGCTGCCAGATTCTGCAGATTCTCCTCATGGAATTTCCCCAGGTGCTCTGGTTTTCTCCCACAGTCCAAAGACATACTAGGTAAGTTAACCGGTCATTGTAAATTGCCCTGTGATTGGGTTAATATTAATCAGGTTGGAGGAGCATGGCTCAAAGAGCCAGAATCTCCTACTCCACATTGCATCACTAAATACATAAATAATGAATAAATAAATTCCCTGGGTCTTCTTTCTTTCATATTCTTTGAATTCTTTACCTCTCCTAGTGCGGTGTATGCAGGCAGATGGCGTACATGCTGTAGTTGGCGTGTTAATTTTGATGTGTTCTTTCTCCGGATGCTGTGTAGGGCATGATTGTAAAAGTGTGAACTGGATCTTTGTTGCTGTGTGGGAGAAAGACAAAAGTTCAAAGCAAATTTATTATCAAAGTATTTACATGTTACCATATACTACCATGAGATTCATTTTCTTGCAGGCGTTTACAGAGAAAAAAAGGAATGCAATAGAATTGATAAAACGTACAATAGAACATACATCAGCAAGACTGACAGACAACCAATATGCAAAAGAAGACATACTATGCAGATAAAATAATACTAAGAACATGAACTGCAAAGAACCATTGAAAGTGAGTCTGTAGGTCATAGAATCAGTTTAGATTAGTGCTGATTGAAGTTATCCACACAAGTTCAATTGCCTGAATTTTGTAGGGTAATAACCGTGCATTTCCAACTACTCTGCAGAGGAATGCTGTTTCATTTGGCTATATTCATGTACGATTGAATGATAATTAAACTTGAACTTGAACTTTGAAGTCGAACTTGAAACCTGGTGGTGTGGAACCTACGGCTTCTGTTTCTCTTGCCCAATGGCAATAGCAAGATAGCGTGGCCTGGACAGTGGGGTCTTTGATGATGGATACCGCTTTCATGAGGCAGCGCTCTATGTACATGTACTTAAAGTTGGGGAGGGCTTTGCACTGGGCACTAGGCTAGTATGCACTACTTCTTATATCCTTTTCCATTCCTGGGTATCTGTGCTTCCATAACAAACTCTGATGCAACAAGTTAGAATAAACTCCACTGTGTATCTATAGAATTCTGTCAAATTTTTTGGTGACATGTGAATCTACATGGTAGAGTCATCTAAGTAGACGTGCTGTTTATGCCTTCTTTGTGATGACACACACGCTTGTCCCAGGACGGAGCCTTTGATACGTTAACGCCAAGGAATTTAAAGCCTCTCCACTTCCATTCCCCTAATCTTCTTCCTCCTGTAGTCAATAATCAGCTTTTTGGGCTTCACTGATTTTATTTGTAGGTGTGGGGACATTTGGATTCAAGTAGAAAGGTAGACAATACCCCCCTTATAAAATTATTGATAGTTGAATTGTGGGTCTATTCATATTATATAATTCCATTGTGTCATATCTTTCATTTGATACATCGCAATCTAGTCTTGTCTCAAATGCTTGCCTTCCAAAAATGGGAGGAATGCACTTTTATCACATAAAAGATCAGAGCAACAGATACATGCATTGAGAATCTTCCCATTGCTGGTGGCCCTAAAATTAGAAATTGGGCAGTTAGATTATCAATATTAAAAAATTCTCACTTATTATGATCCATTTATTTTATGGCAACTGGCTAAATTAACCAGGCCCAACACCACATCCTTACAGGTATTGTTTCTTGAATGATCTATCATAGTTGTAGATTGAGGCTGGATAGTCATTTGCAAGTGCCATAACGTGCAAACCCTCAGAACATAAGCCAAAATTATCTCCAGATTGTTGAGAATGCAGAACTTAATGTCGTTAATATCCACTTATTCATTACTTCCCTTGGAGTGCCGGAATCTAAACCATTCTGTTCAGTTGTAGACATTATAAGTTTCCTACAGAAGCCCCTTGGTAGAAACCAGGAACCTTTGTATTCTTGTAAAACCTTGTAAAATATTCACCTTAAAAAGTTGAAAACAAATTTTAAACTAAACCTGGGCAGGCAGTTTTATAGGAGAGCATTATTTTAAACAAATCAAAGATTGTGAATTAATGGATAAAATAACAAAAAAAAAACAATCAAGGAGGATTTTCTTTATATAACAAGTTATGATGACTTGCAAAGCCTGGAAGAACCAGGAAAGCACATTCAATACTAAATCGGGAGTAGATTTGGTATGTAAAGGAGAGGTTTGCAGACCTTCAGGGAAAGAGCAGGGAATGGGTCAATTTAAATAGCATAGACAGGATGGTCAAACAATTTATCATATACTGTAAGATAATCTGCCAGAAAAAAAAGAAGACGGCATGGTAATAGCAAATTAATAGGATTGACTTCCCAATATTTGTCCCTTCCAACTTTCTCTTTCTATGAAGCTAGTGAAGATTTAGAAAGATATATATCAGTCCTTGACCCAGTGGTTCTTGTTGTGCAACAGTCCAAAGTTGAAAGCTGCCTTATGATGAGCACTGTGGATCCACACAGTCTGCACAAAGTCACTTCATTGTGGAATGCCATTTTTATGATATATTCAACCAATTGAGCAACAAGGTTCTTGCTTGGCTTGCCTTTTATGCCTTTCACTTAACTAACCCTACAGACAAACGTAGTTAAGAACTGAAAGGTGTTAGAAATCTGAAATAAAAATTGAAAATACTCAACATCTGTGCAAAGAGAAACAGAGCTTGTTAGACCATAAAATCATAAGATAAAGGAGCAGAATTAGGTCATTTGCCCGATCGAATCTGCTTTGCCATTCCTTTGTGGCTGATTTGTTATTCCTCTCAGCTTCATTCACCTGCCTTCTCCCCATAACCTTTGACACCCTTACTAGTCAAGAACCTACCAACCTCCGCTTTAAAAATTTACACAATGAGCTGACCTCCACAGTTATCTGTAGCAATGAATTCCACAGATTCACAACCCTTTGGCTAAAGAAATTCCTCCTCATCTCTGTTCTAAAGGGATGACATTCTATTCTGAGGCTATGCCCTCTGGTCCTAGACTCTTCCACTATAGGAAACAGCTTCTCCACATCCACTCTATCTAGGCCCTTCTAAATTTGATGTTTCAATGAGATCCCGCCTCATTCTTTTAAACTTCAGTGACTATAGGACCAGAATCATCAAATACTTATCAAAAATTAAAACTTCCATTCCAATCATTCTCATGAGCCTCGTGTGAACCCACTCCAATGCCAGTACATCCTTTCTTAGATAAGAGGTCAAGACTGTTCACAACAATCCAAGTACAATCTGACCATTGCCTTATAAAGCCTCAGCATTACATCCTTGCTTTGACATACTACCCTCTTGAAATGAATGCTAACATTGCATTTGCCTTCCTTACCACTGACTCAACCTGCACGTTAACCTTCAGGAAGTCCTGCATGAGGTTCTTTCTTTGCACCTCTAATTTCTGAATTTGCGCCCCGTTTAGAAAATAGTGTATGCCTTTATTCCTTATACCAAAGGGCATGACCAAATACTTCCCTACACAGAACTCTATCTGCCATTTCTTTGCCAGTTCTCCTAATTTGTCTAAACCCTTCTGCAGATTCCCTGTTTTCTCAACACTATCTGCCCCTCCACCTATCTTCACATCGTGTGCAAACTTGGCCACAAAGCCATCAATTCCATCATGCAAATGATTGGCATATACTTTGAGTATCTGTTAACATTGACCTTTGGCAGTATGTAAGGTGTGGTCAGGATCAAGGAGGAGCACTTTCTTGGTAAGTAGAATGGTCAACACTTGATCAATAGATGTTCCAAACTGGAGGAACAAAAGTGAGACAAGACTGCTATGTCTGAGCACCACAAAGAGTGAAATATAGACCTCTTGCCTTCTTCAAAGTCCAGTCCATCTGGTGTATCAAGAAGCCATTAGATCATACCGACATATGCAGTATGTCTGAGGTGAGTGACGTCTCCATAAAACACAGAATGCAGCAATCCCTCATTTCCCTCTGATGCAGCAAACTTGCTAACAAGAAGAACCTTGAAACTCCACACAGAGTCAGATTTGAACCCAAGCTGCTGGAGCTGTCGGGTAGCAGATCTACCAGCTGCACAACTCAGCCTATTACAAGCTGACTAGACTGTCAAGAGATCTGAGTTTGAATCTCACCCCAGCAGAATTCAATTCCACTATGTAGAATTTAAATTCAGGCTAATAATCTGGCAATTTAAAAAAATAAACTAGCCATTAACAATGATGTCCACAGAAGAGGCAGGCAGTTGTAAATAGTTGCACCAGCACCCACTTCAAGGGCAGTCCGGAATGTATGATAAATGGTGTTCCTAACAGAAACATCTAGGTCCTAATACTGGAAATACTTCGAAGTTCTTCCTTCTTTGGAGCTGCACAATTCCAACTAACGATGCAGGGTCCGTGTCTGTAAATAACATCCACAGATTTCTTTAGATCCCCCCAGAAGGAACTTCCCGACTCACGCTTCAGAACAGTAAAATCAGTACAAAGGAAGCTGATTAACCTTCGCCCAAGCAAAATAAATTGAATAAATTCAGCAAACAAATAAAATTTTGAGTGCTGCCAAATAAAATTAAGGAAATATGAGCCAATGTCATATTTTTATGTTTAGTTCACTTTGAAGGGGGTCATAAATAGACGGAAAAAACTGTTGCATTATTTTTGGAAATTTTACAAAAACAATTTTATCTAAAAGATTTATCAGAAGCAGATGCTTTCCGAAATAGGATGATTTTATTGTCTAGGTACTTAATTTGTGATATTAAAATAAAGATATTTACCCGTATTGTTTATATCAGCTCATCTGAAGTGGATTAAAAAAAACTCAGGTCCACAGGTGAAAATATTAAACTTGCTTTCTTGATTCATCAGGCATGTAGTTAAAAGCAGATGGTTTAGGATAAGGGCATGTGCAAAATGTTCAGGAGGATTTGTTTTTCTGCTTTAAAACTGCCAACTTTTTTATATTTGTATTCTGAAGGATGAGCTTTGTGGCTTTTAGCTGCACTGACAGCAATAAATCCTCCTGAAGCACAAGATCAGCGGGAAAAGAAAATATGATAAGTAAGCAAAACAGAAAAGATGAAGAAAATAAAATGAATCAGAAAGAGAGAGAAAGAGAAAAGAAGGAAGAGAGAGAAAAAGAATGAGACAGGACATTCTTATGTCTTCTTCAGAAATTCGAAAAGCCTCAAAAATTTTTTTAGGATATCTTGGGCTCTGGATCCTTAGATGGGTCCCATCTGCACTCCTGTCAAGTTGCTCTGATAAAAGAAACTCAGTATGTCAGCCTGATGGTAGACTTGTGATTTTTGAAGGCATAAAAAAAAATGCTAGACTGGGAGTGTCCTTCAACAATTGCAAGTTTGTTTGCACAGAGGGATGAACGTTTCCACTTTTTTATTACTTCTGAGGAAGATATTAATACTGAGCTGCCCAATGGATCATGTTCACCTGGTCGAAAACTGACAAGCACACTAAGTCCGCAGAAATTTGAAGGCGCCTCTTTGTAGGTGGTATCTGGACTTCCTTGAACTGAAGGGGATGAGAAGCATAAGGCTCAGCATGTGACTAGAGTTATTTGGTAAGCCCATAGTTTTTTTCAATAATGCATTAGTACCATCTGTATTCTCAGCTGACAAAGATCAATAACATCTATAGTCTTGCATGGTGCAGTTCAATGAAAATTCCTCACAGGAGCAATAGGCATTGACATGCAAATGGACCAATTAATCTATTAAGCCATGGCTCTATAAACATTGGCATCACCTTAGCAATACCAGTCTTACCCTATCAGAGATATTCCCCTTGTTCTGTTTATCACTCTGCATCCCCTCTGCAATTTAACATGTTTTTTTTCTCTTTTCCAATTCTGATGAAAGGTCTTTAATTGAAATGTTAATAGAGTTTATTTTTCACCAACGTTAAGATTGAGTATTTTCAGAAATTTCTGTACTTTACCTCAATTTTCCACTTTTCAAGGTAATAAATGATTTCACATTGGCAATTTTGGTGCCAGTTAATGACAATAGAGAAGCAAGAGCACTGAATGGATAATTCAACAGGACTCCCATTGCTTGTCTAATAATAACCAGTTGCGATCCACTGCCACTGCACATTCACACTTAACTTCACTGAACCATTAACTCTTCTCCAAGATTAGCAGTTCATTCCAAAATATGACAGGACATGAAACTTGAGATGAGACATTTCCAGTGGGAACCAAGTGCACCTTCTGTCCTGAGGTATGAAAGGCTAGTCTCTAATGTCATGTTAGGTTGGATCAGGAGAGAGTACTTGAGCCAGTGTGTACCTGAACTTTGCACCTGCCAGTATCACACACTACAAGAGGAACACATGAGCAAGTGCAGTAAACTGCAAGTGCATAGAAGCTCCTGTCAGACAGTTGGACAGGGTGTAACATTGCCATGGAAATTTGAAAGCTCCCACTGCAGAGATTTTCCTACAGGACTATTAGAAGTCTTGTCAGCACTAGGGACATCAAATGGGTGTCATAAGAAATCAGTGTCACTAAACCTCATTATTGATGAAAATTATTGTCTGTTTTAGAATATACAACAACACAAGCTTCCACTTCCTTCATCAGTGCTGTCCTGCTGTATACCAATCCACTTCACCCTCTGATGAGCCCCACGCCCATTCATCACAGTCCATGCAGTATTTTCAAAGTGGAATCAGAAACTTGAGAAAACCTGAAGATGCTGGACAATAGACAATAGACAGTAGGTGCAGGAGTAGACCATTCGGCCCTTCTAGCCAGCACCGCCATTCACTGTGGTCATAGCTGATCATACACAATCAGTACCCCATTCCTGTCCTCTCCCCATATCCCTTGACCCTGCTATCTATAAGAGCTCTATCTAACTCTCTCTTGAATGCATCCAGAGACTTGGCCTCCATTGCCTTCTGGGGCAGAACATTCCACATATCCACCACTCTCTGGGTGAAAAAGTTTTTCCGCATATCTGTTCTAAATGGGTTACCCCTTATTCTTGAACTGTGGCCTCCAGTTCTGGACTCACCCATCAGCGGGAACATGCTTCCTGCCTCCAGTGTGTCCAATCCCTTAATAATCTTATATGTTTCAATCAGATCCCCTCTCATCCTTCTAAATTCCAGTGTATACAAGCCCAGTCGCTCCAATCTTTCAACATATGACAGTCCCGCCATCCTGGGAATTAACCTTGTGAACCTACGCTGCACTCCCTCAATAGCAAGAATGTCCTTCCTCAAATTTGGAGACCAAAACTGCACACAATACTCCAGGTGGGGTCTCACCAGGGCCCTGTACAGCTGCAGAAGGACCTCTTTACTCCTATACTCAATTCCTCTTGTTATAAAGGCCAGCATGCCATTAGCTTTCTTCACTGCCTGCTGTACCTGCATGCTTGCTTTCATTGACTGATGTACAAGAACACCTAGATCTCGTTGTACTTCCCCTTTTCCTAACTTGACTCCATTTAGATAGTAATCTGCCTTCCTGTTCTTGCCACCAAAGTGGATAACCTCACATTTATCCACATTAAACTGCATCTGCCATACATTTGCCCACTCACCCAACCTGTCCAAGTCACCCTGCATTCTCATAACATCCTCCTGACATTTCACACTGCCACCCAGCTTTGTGTCATCAGCAAATTTGCTAATGTGACATTTAATCCCTTCATCTAAATCATTAATGTATATTGTAAACAGCTGCGGTCCCAGCACCAAACCTTGCGGTACCCCACTGGTCACAGCCTGCCATTCCGAAAGGGACCCGTTAATCGCTACTCTTTGTTTCCTGTCAGCCAGCCAATTTTCAATCCATGTCAGTACTCTGCCCCCAATACCATGTGCCCTAATTTTGCCCACTAATCTCCTATGTGGAACTTTATCAAAAGCTTTCTGGAAGTCCAGGTACACTACATCCACTGGCTCTCCCTTGTCCATTTTCATAGTTACATCCTCAAAAAACTCCAGAAGATTAGTCAAGCATGATTTTCCCTTCATAAATCTATGCTGACTCGGACTGATCCTTCTACTGCTATCCAAATGTGTCATAATTTCCTCTTTTATAATTGACTCCAGCATCTTTCCCACCACTGACGTCAGGCTAACTGGTCTATAATTCCCTGTTTTCTCTCTCCCTCCTTTCTTGAAAAGTGGGACAACATTACCCTCCAATCAGCAGGAACTGTTCCTGAATCTATAGAACATTGGAAAATGATTACCAATGCGTCCACGATTTCTAGAGCCACCTCTTTAAGTACTCTGGGATGCAGACCATCAGGTCCCGGGGACTTATCAGCCTTCAGACTCAACAGTCTATCCAACACCGTTTCTTGCCTAATATAAATTTCCTTCAGTTCATCCTTTACCCACTATTACATTTGGGAGATCGTTTGTGTCTTCCCTAGTGAAGACAGATCCAAAGTACCTGTTCAACTCATCTGCCATTTCCTTGTTCCCCATAATAAATTCACCTGTTTCTGTCTTCAATGGCCCAATTTTGGTCTTAACTATTTTTTTGCTATTCACATACCTAAAGAAGCTTTTACTATCCTCCTTTATATTCTTGGTTAGTTTACCTTCATACCTCATTTTTTCTTGGCATATTGCCTTTTTTGTTATCTTCTGTTGCTCTTTAAAAGCTTCCCAGTCCTCCGGTTTCCCGCTCATCTTTGCTATGTTATACTTCTCTTTTATTTTTATACTGCCCTTTACTTCCCTCGTCAGCCACGGCTGCCCCTTACTCCCCTTAGGATCTTTCTTCCTCTTTGGAATGAACTGATCCTGCACCTTCTGCATTATTCCCAGAAATACCTGCCATTGTTGTTCCACTGTCTTCCCTGCTAGGATATTGTTCCATTGAACTTTGGCCAGCTCCTCCCTCATAGTTCCATAGTTCCCTTTGTTCATCTGTAATACTGACACATCCGATTTTCCCTTCTCCTTCTCAAATTGTAGGTTAAAACATATCATATTATGGTCACTACCTCCTAATGCTTCCTTTACCTCGAGGTCCCTGATCAAATCCGGTTCATTGCACAACACTAAATCTAGAATTGCCTTCTCCCTGGTAGGCTCCAGTACAAGCTGTTCTAAGAATCCATCTCGGAGGCATTCCACAAACTCCCTTTCTTGGGGTCCAGTACCATTCTGATTCTCCCAGTCTACCTGCATGTTGAAATCCCCCCATGACAACTGTATCATTACCTTTGCAACATGCCAATTTTAACTCTTCATTCAACTTACACCCTACACCCAGACTGCTGTTTGGGGGCCTGTAGACAACTCCCATTAGGGTCTTTCTACCCTTAGAATTTCTCAGTTCTATCCATACTGACTCTACATCCCCTGATTCTATATACCCCCTCGCAAGGGACTGAATACCATTCCTCACCAACAGAGCCACCCCACCCCCTCTGCCAGTCAGTCTGTCCTTTTGATAAGATGTATATCCTTGAATATTCATTTCCCAGGCCCTGTCCGCTTGAAGCCATGTCTCTGTTATTCCCACAACATCGTACTTGCCAATTTCCAACTGAGCCTCAAGCTCATCTACTTTATTCCTTATACTTCGTGCATTCATATATAATACTTTTAATTTGTTACTCCCCTCTCCTTTCATATCAATTCCTATTTCACTTGGCCATACCGTATGATCTCTTCTTGAGCTTTCTACTCCATTGATTCTGTTGTCCTTTTTAACTTTTCTTATTTTCACTTTCCCTTTAACTCCATCCTTATATTTCCAGTTCATCCCCTCCCCCCCCCCCCCCCCCCACTACTTAGTTTAAACACATCCATGTTGCAGTGGCAAACCTGTCTGCCAGAATGCTGGTCCCCCGCCTATTAAGGTGGAACCTGTCCCTTTTGTACAATTCATCCCTACCTCAGAACAGATCCCAGTGGTCCAAGAATGTAAATCCTTGCTTCCTCCACCAGTTCCTCAGCCACACATTCAGATCCATTATCTCCCTTTTCCTGCCCTCTCCAGCACGAGGAACTGGAAGCAAACCAGAGATAACCACCCTGGAAGTCCTGCTTTTCAGCCTTCTTCCGAGTTCTCTGAAGTCCCGCTGCAGAATGTCCTTCCTCTTCTTCCCGATGTCATTTGTGCCGACATGCACTACCGCTTCCGGCCGTTCACCTTCACCCTTGAGGATTCCCTGCAATCGGTCTGTGATGTCCTGGATCCTAGCACCAGGGAGGCAACACACCATCCTTAAATCTCGCCTGTTGCCGCAGAAACCCCTTTCCGTACCTCTTACTATGGAGTCCCCTACTACCACGGCTCTTCCTAATGCCTGACTCCTCAGCTCTGCTTCTGCACCAATTTTCGGCTCGCAGACCTGTCCGCCTCTCAGACTGGCAGTACCTTCTGTTCTGACAGCTTCCAAGAGGGTGAACCTGCTTACAAGAGGTACATCCCCTGGGGTCTCCTGTACTTCAAGCATCCTTTCCTTCCTCATCGTTGCCCCCTTTCTCTCTTCCGGTATCCTCGGTGTAACAACCTCACTGTAGGTCCTGTCCAGAAAACTCTCGTTTTCGTGGATAAACCTGAGGTCATCCAGTTCTTTCTTCAGTGCTGCAACATGCTCCTTCAGAAGCTGAATCTGGACACACTTTCCACAGCTGTAGCAGCCGGGGGCACCATCAGTGTCCCTGACCTCCCACATCATGCACGTAGCACACTGAATCAGCTTAGCGGTCATGTCTTCACCATCTCCAGTTGAAATCCAAAGTAACACACAGAAAATGCTGGAGGAACTCAGCAGGCCAGGCAACATCTTTGGGGAAGTGTGAACAGTTCACGTTTTGGGCCAAGAACCTTCATCAGGATTTTCATGGTGAAATTTGTTTACTATTGTCACGTGTACCGAGAAACAGTGAAAGAGTTTTGTTCTATGTGCTGTCCAGACAAATCATGCCATACATAGTTACATCCAGGTAGTAAAAAGAAAACAGAACATAGAATAGAGAAGGATTTTTATTTGTCACACTTTAAAAACATACTAAAATCTGTTTTGGTTCATAGTGTAAGTTGATGCTGGGAAATAGGTTCCCCTGGTTAATCAATCTAGAACAAGACACTATAGTTCAGCCTGCATGTTATCGAATGGTGAAGCAGGCTTATTAGACCCTTCTCTTATATTCTAACAGAACATGTCAGGAACCAGAGCTTCGTACAAAGGAAACAATTTATATTGTAATGTTCGCAATTTATATAATCACTGTCTCATTATGCTTTATCAACAATTCTTGTATTTCTACCAGATGCAGTGTCCTGATGCAGGGTTTTGACCCAAAGTATCAACAATCTCTTTCCTCCCACAGATGCTGCATGGCTTGCTGTGATCTCCATCATTGCTGATTCAAGCATCTGCAATCTGCTGTGTCACTATTATTTCAGCCGCGTATCAATTTTTAAATACCTGATCTAGGAAAGTTGCAAGTTAGGATGCTTTTTGCAGTATTTCTAGCAGAACAGCATTCTCCGCACAGAAAACATGGGATAAGCTATATTCTTGAAGCACTAGACTGTACAGTGAAGCTAATCCCACTACACCATTATATGGGGAATTCCAGGATTATAGCTTAGATATTATAGGAACAATAATACATTTGTATAGTAGGGTGCAAAGTGATTTCAAAGGAACATGATAAATAAAAGAGGTAAGTGCACTCAGGTTGGGGAGAATTTGTGAGAAAACAATACTTTTTAATATTTCATGTTAATGACTTTAGATTAAAAGATGAGCAACTTTTAGCAAGTATGAATCCAACAGATTTAGTTTTGTCCAACCATTTACACCACTCTCTAGGGCTGAAACTGCACAGCAGTTAATTCCAGTTCTCCATCTATGGCTGTTTCCAGTCAGAGATATACCATTAGACATAGGAGCAGAATTAGGCCATCTGGCCCATCAAGTCTGCTCCACCATTCAATCATGGCCGATCCTTTCTTCTTCTCCTTCTCAACCCCAGTTCCCGGCCTTCTTCCCGTAACCTTTGATGCCATGTCCAATCAAGAACCTATCAATCACTGCCTTAAATACACCTAATGACCTGGCCTCCTAAGCTGCACATGGCAACAAGTTCCACAAATTCACCACCCTCTGGCTAAAGAATTTTCTCCACATCTCTGTTTTGAAAGGGTGCCCCTCTATCCTGAGGCTGTGCTCTCTTGTACTGGACTCATCCACCATGGGAAACATCCTTTTCACATCTACTCTGTCTAGGCCTTTCAACATTTGAAAGGTTTCAGTGAGATCCCCCCTCATCCTTCTGCATTCCAGTGAGCACAGACCCAGAGCCATGAAACGTTGCTTGTATGGTAACCCTTTCATTCCTGGAATCATCCTTGTGAACCTCCTCTGGACCCTCCCCAAAGCCAGAAATGCCATACTGCACCAGTGGAGAATTGCCCTTTAGTAGGAAACATTCTAGCATTAAACCAAGACCCTGCCTGCTCCTTCAGATGGGTTTATTTTGATGAGAAGAGGAGTTAACCTTTGTAAAATTTGATCTGTGAAATGCTTATCCGTCAGTCACTCTCATTAATCAGCTTTGCTGCTCAACATGCTCAGAGTCCACCTCTTTGATGACTTGGAAGAGGGGACTGAGTGTAGCGTAGCAAAATTTGCTGATGATACTAAACTGAGTAGAAAAGCAAATTGTACAGGGGATGCGGAGAGTCTGCAGAGGGATATAGATAGGTTAAGTGAGTGGGCCAAGGTCTGGCAGATGGAATACAACATTGGTAAATGTGAGATCATGCACTTTGGAAGGAATAGTAGAAGAGCAGATTATTATTTAAATGGTGAAAGATTGCAGCATGCTGTTGTGCAGAGGGACTTGGAAGTGCTTGTGCATGAATTGCAAAAAGTTGGCTTGCAAGTACTACAGGTTATTAACAGGTTATTAAGTACAGAATGTTGGCCTTCATTGCTAGAGGGATTGAATTCAAGAGCAGGGAGGTTATGCTGCAACTATACAGGGTACTGGTGAGGCCGCACCTGGAGTACTGTGTGCAGTTCTGGTCTCCATACTTGAGAAAGGATATACTGGCTTTGGAGGAAGTGCAGAGCAGGTTCACCAGGTTGATTCCAGGGATGAAGGGGTTAAACTATGAGGAGAGATTGTGTCGCCTGGGACTATACTCTCTGGCGTTCAGAAGAATGAGAGGGGATCTTATAGAAACACACAACATTTTGCAAGGGATAGATAAGATAGAAGTAGGAAAGTTGTTTCCATTGGTAGGTGAGACTAGAACTAGGGGACATTGCCTCAAGATTCAGGGGAGAAGATTTAGGATGGAGATGAGGAGAGACTGTTTTTCCCAGAGAATGGTGAATCTGTGGAATTCTCTGCCCAGGGAAGCAGTTGAGGCTTCTTCACTAAATATATTTAAGAAACAGTTAGATAGGTTTTTACATAGTTAGGGAATTAAGGATTATGGGGCAAAAGCAGGTAGATGGAGCTGAGTTTATGGACAGATCAGCCATGAACTTATTGAATGACGGGGCAGGCTCGATGGGCCGGATGGCCTACTCCTGCTCCTATTTCTTATGTTCTTATGTTTACCCATATTAGGCTATTACTCATGTCATATTTCAAAACTACATCGTTGGTTGTAAAAAATCAGGTTATTTTGAAGTTGTAAAAGATACTGTAAAATTGCAAGTTGTTTCTTTTTTTCTTTATGAAGCCATTTTTGGGGAAAAGTTTTATTGAATCTGTTACTATTGCTCTGACAGGCAGTATATTCCAGATCAGAGCAAATCATTGCTCAAAGCAAAAACCTTCCTACTTTCCTTTTGGTATTCTTGCCGTAAATCTATTCACTGTTTTATGTTCCATCTCCTTCACTGGATCTTCTTTTGATCAGTAACTACTGACACCAGAAAACATTCAGATTTATGCAGCCAGAAGTAATTTAGCTTAATTTGCCATAACAAGCAATCTGCTGAAGGAAATTAACGGTTCAAGGGAAGTAAAGACTTGTCAACATTCCTGGACCAAACGCTGCATAAATACTCCTTGTTGCTCCAGATACAAGCATCTGCAATCCCTTATAATTCCTTTCCTTGCATACAGATGCTGCCTGACCCATTGAATTCCTCCAACAGGTTGTTGCTCCAGAAACCGGCATCTGCAACTTTTTGTTGTTTCTTACCTCCCAAAGTTTCTGCCGGACCCTTTGAGTTCCTCCAGCATATTGTTTGTTGCCCCAGGTTGCAGCATCTCCAGTCTCTTGTGTCTCTCTAGTTTAATTTAGTGTTGTGTTTGGCACAGATATGTTGGGTCAAAGGGTGTTTTCCTGTGCTGTGCTGTACTAATTTCTATGATCTATCAAAGAGCAATAAGTGTTGACAAAAGCATATATCTGTGACATAAGCTATAGTCTCTGGAACCCATTAATGCCATTAAAATAAATATCATAGCTTCAAAATGGCCACTTATATTCAGAATTACAAATTAACATTGACAAAAACTAACAACTTCACATGTCGTAAAGTAAACATGTGATCTGACCATTGTATATACATACATGTTATAAGACATAACACATTCACAACAAAAGTTCGTGGCAAGACCCTGGAAAATGTGGATCACTTCCTTATTTTGGCGAAGGCAAAGATAGATGATGAAATTCATTACCACCTTCAAAGCACCAGCACAGCCTTGTACTGATTGTGGAAAAGGATATCTGAAGATCAATACGTCAGACCTGGCACAAAACTCATGGTCTACTAGGCAACTATGCTCCTTGCCCTCCAATATGCCTCTGAGGCCTGGATTACCTGTAGCAGTCACCTCCAGGCACTGGGGAGATGCCACCCATCTCTGCAAAATCTCTGCATCAAGAGCACATAAAATCTCTGCAGAGGCAAAAGGTGAGTCCACCTGGCCTGTAAAACAAATAAAACTGAAGGTGCTTTGATGTGAAGCAAAAGCTAAAGTACTGGAAGAACTGAAGCCTGCCCCAGTTGTGCTTTTCCCGCCCCATCAACAGAAGTCTACATTTCAAACTTTGGGCTTATTGGTCATTTTAGAATGCACAAAACCAGACTGAAAGCAAATCATCCCTGATACAGAGGGACCTCTTAAGAAGGAGAAACTCATTAGCCAAGAGCAAAACCAAAGGGGTGAGGGTTCAGCAGGAAAACAATTAGAGGAAGTTGATGCTCAGCTCTATTGGAGTTATGGAGTATTACAGCATGAGTCTAATAGATCTTAACTCCTTCTATCCATTTAGTTATTCAAATGTCTTAGATGTTATAACCATATATAACAATCACAGCATGGAAACAGGCCATTCCGGCCCTCCTAGTCCGTGCCGAACTCTTAATCTCACCTAGTCCCACCTACCCGCACTCAGCCCATAACCCTCCACTCCTTTCCTGTCCATATACCTATCCAATTTTACCTTAAATGACACAACTGAACTGGCCTCTACTACTTCTACAGGAAGTTATTACTTCTACATGTTGTTATTGTACCTTTCCCCAACCACTTCCTCTGGTAGATAACTTCACATATGCATCATCCTCTGTGTGAAGAAGTTGCCCCTCTGGTCCCTTATAAATATTTCACCTTATACCTTAAATCTATGCCCTCTAGTTTTTAGTTCCCCTTCACTGGGAAATTGGCTATGTACATTCACTCTATCTGTACCCATAATGATTCTATTCACCTGTGTAAAGTCAATCTCCTATGTTCAAAAGAATAAAATCCTGGCTTGCCCAACCTCACCCTGTGACTCACACCCCGGAATGGGCCTTAATGGATCACAGTAATTAGAGAGAAAGACCTGCAATGGCCTTCCTTACAGAATGCCACAAAGCAGTTTATAGCTAATAAAGCAATTTTTAAAGTGCAGCTAACTTGGTAATGGAGGACACAGCAGCCAAGCACACGTCAGACACAATGTGGTAAAGGACGACAAATCAGTCCTTGTGACATTGCTTGACCGATAAGTATTGGCCACCAAGGATAATGCTCTTAATTTTCTCTAAAACAGCCCCATGGAACTTTTATATCTGTTTGAGAGCAGTCAGAGCTCAGCTTGAAAGCCAGGACGTCTGACAGAGGAGCATCTCTCTGTATTGCACAGCAGTGTCTATCATAGGCTTTTATGTTCAAGTGTTTCAAACAGAATTAAACCCACAACCAGAATCAGATTCAGATTATTATGAGCAAGAAATTCCTTGCTCATGTGAAACTCACAGAGGAAATGGTATAAATGATAGCAATGAATTCAGCAATAACTACAGCAAAGTGATGAACGGTGCAAAGTACAGTCATGTAAACTGAGTGCAAAAAGAAATGTTGAAGTAACAATAACAGAAGAGCTGGAATTAATGAAGGGTTCAAAATCATGGCAGTATCATCAGGAATGCAATATGAATGAGTTGGTTGGTTCAGAAGGCTGACAGGATTGGAAGAGAAGCTAATCCTGAGTCTTGCCATCCAGACTTTTAAACTCCTTTATCTTCTCTTGGAAGGGAAAACTGTGAAAAGGGCAAGGCAAGAGTGGCAGGTGTCCTTGACGATACTACTAGCATTCTTGATTCAACACCTACCATGTGACAGTCGATGATAGGAGTGACTCCAAATGAGCCAGTTTGAGAGACAGCTGGTGATAGAGATTGCCCACTGTGTAGAGGATGAGGAGTTTATTTTAACCAACCCACAAAAAATATATTAATTAAACCCAAATTTATCTGATCAATATTTCTGATGTAATCAAGAAATTGGTACTTTTTTACACTCTACTTGGTCTTGTTTTAAAATTCAACCTTTTTGGACAAATTTAAGAATTTTATTGGAACAAATTATTGGAACACAACTTCCACATAATCCAACATTATTTTTACTAGGTGATATTGAAGGGATAAAACCGAAATCCAAACTGAATAAATATCAGAAAGAATTCATAAAAATTGCATTGGCAGTAGCCAAAAAGGCTATTGCAGTTACTTGGAAATCGGATTCATACTTAAGTATAGAACATTGGAAGAATGAAATTTTTAGCTGCATTCCACTTGAAAAAATTACTTATAATTTAAGAGATAAATATGAAATATTTCTGAAAATTTGGCGCCCTTATTTACAAAAGATAGGATTAAGTGTATAGGTGCTCCGAAGATAAAATTATTGGTTACCTGGGGAAAGAAATAAATATATATACTAAAGCTATTATGAACTCCATGGAGCATGTGGGGATCTTCCGATATCCAGGCATTCTTTCTTTCTTTCTTTCTTTCTTTCTTTTTTCTTCTCTTTTTCCCCTCTTTTTATAGGGATATGTTAGGGGGGAGGGGTTAAGGGGAGGGGGGAAGGGTTGATAATTTTTTTTCATAATTTTTTTTCCTTCTGTAACCTATTTGAAAATTCAATAAAAAAAATTTATAAAAAAAAAACAACCCTCTCAGAGTGATGCTAATATGTTGTGACAGCTACCTTTGTGGGAGAATGAATTCAGAGTGCAATCTGATCCCATCTGCCCAATTCTCCTTCAAAAACCCAGAACAGGAGATTAACTTGGCATGTATGACAAGTGAATGCCTTGAAAGGAGAACATGCATTTTCTTCGAAATGATCTCTGGATTTCCCAGGTGCCAAACAAAAAGAGAAATTGTTTTTTCTTCTTCTGGGGCTGTTTTACAAAAGAGTAAAGTCATTATCCTTGGTGGCCAGATTTGATCTCTCTAGCAACATCACAAAGACATTGGTCTTCCTTTACGTTGTCTTTGTGGAATTTTGGAACACAAAGCAGTCACATCGAACTCTGCTATCTTCCATAGACTGTAGCCTGTAAGTGACATAATGTCAGTTCCATTGATGCTGGTTGACAGCTCAGTGTTGTCCATACTGCTATGGAAATCACTACTCTTCTAACTAATGCAGCTAGCTACATCCTCAGAAGAAGATAGAATGGGCTAAAGTGTTACTGGCTCAGAGGCAAGAGAAGTACTAACAGTGGACTGATCACTATCACTTGACCAGTTGTCAAGAGATAGGATAGGGAATTTGATTTGTAACTATTCCACCCAACTGAGTGTGGCAAAATCAGTGGCAATGTTGGATAAGCCATCATTATTAAATATGTAGAGAAGGGGGGGTTTACTATTTCCATAACTTAAGCATAAACTAAAAGATAGATAGATCAACAAATAGCTCAGTGGAAGGGGTTATAATCCTAAATAGCCTGTTCCCTAAATCCCACGACTGAGTCTTGCCAAGTTACAGTTGTTTTTGATATCATGCAACAATAGTAGCAGCCAACCTTATAGTCCATTAGGCAGAAGTATTGGCATGTTGGGAATACAATGCCTGGGACCTGGGAGTCTAAGGTTTTCCTCATTCCTACTTTGTACTCAAGAATACCTGTTGAGTGAGAAAATTTAAGACAGAGAAACAGATGAAATATGGAAAAGGCATTTGGCTTAATATTTAATGGAAAGTGTCTTCAATTCCAGATGTCTTGCATGTTTTGGAAACAGATGCTTGTTGTCTGGTTTGGTTTCAAGTGGCTGAGATTACATGCTATAAAGCTAATGTTTTCAGCTTAGGATTCTTAACTCTCCTGGATTGACCAGGATTATTCCAAGCCATGCCATGAAGAGGAAAACAGTACAAATTGTGCCTTTTTTTCAAAATTTTTTTTGCAGATTTTTATTTAGTACTTGTCAAATTATTGGACACAGAAGAAGGAGTCTGCCCAGCAGCCTACAACAATCCAGCTAAGTAATGAAAAGTCTCATTGCATTCCAACTGGTGTAGAAGAGCACAGCACCATGAGATAGAGCTAGTAAAGTAGCTGATGACACCTCCAAGCATATTTCCAACTAGAAATGTCTTCCTGTTTCAGTTATATGACGTGATGCAAGAATCATACAGCATTAAACCAGGCCTTTCAGCCCGACTCATGCATGACAACTGTGTTGACTAATGAGCTAGTCCAATCTGCCTTCATTTGGCCCATAGCCCTCTAAACCTCTCCAATCCATGCACTTCTCTAGATGCCTTTTAAATGTTGCTAATGTGCCCATCTGAGCCACTATTTCCAAATGTGCAGACTCTTTGTGTAAAGAAGATGCCTCTGAAGTCTCTCACCTCTGTCTATGCCTTTTTTTCAGTACTCCTTTTTTGAGAAAATGAACTGTATGTTTTCATCCTGTCTATGCTCCTTGTGATCTTAGATAGCTCTATCAGGTCAACTCTCAATCTCCTATATTCCATGATATAATGTCCTAGTCTACACAACCTGTTTTCAGTTGTTACCAATAATAGGAATTTCTGTAGTCAGAACTGATGCTTGTGTTTTCCTTTTTTCCATCTTTTTGTAATAAGTAGGTGTGAAGTAGAAGAAAGTTCAGACCATTTGACATTGGCTTGAGTGAGTAACTGCAGAACTGGATGTAGTTCATATTTAGCCCTTCAGTTCCAACCAAAAGTTGCTGAAAATACACTGCTGGTCAGTCAGCATCTGTGGAGAGGAAAATTCATCAGGTCAATGACCTTTCATCAGAACTGGATAAAATGAGAAAGGAAACATGTTTTAAGCTGCAGAGAGGGGAAAAGTTAGACAGAATAGAGAGAATGATTGTGATAAAGTGGAAACCTAAAAAATTCAGATGACAAGAACAGTGCTGCTGCCATCTGATCATGGCTGTTGAAGACTTGGCAACTAGAGTTGAATTTTGTGAAGGAGTTGTACAGACAGAAAGATAAATGAAAACAAGTGCTTGAAATCTGAGGATCAGAACACCACAGTGAATGGAAGTCTGAAATAAAAGAGACTGTTACAAAGACTCAGTAGGTCAGGAGACATCTGTGGAGATAGCCATCACAGCTCATTGTCATTGTATCAAAACAGTCAATTCTGACTCAGCCTGGAAAGGCTAGTTATCTGAAATTATTGAACTTATTATTGAGTCCAATGTGGCTAGATGAAGATGAAGCACCATTCCTTGAACTTTGCTTTTATTTTGCAATTGTAAGAAGTTAGAGGTCAGAGTAGCTGTAGGGTGGAGAGTTAAAGTGACAAGTGACCCTTACGCACTCAACAGAGGTGCGCTGTGATGTTGTCACCCAACCTGGGTTTGATTCTGGCAAAGCAGAGGAGACCACATCATGCACACCAAATATAGTACACTAAGGCAGACGAATTGCAGGTGATTCACCTGGAAGGAGAGTTTGGGTTGCTAGTCAGTTGAAAGGGCAGAGGTGATAGGGCAGGTGAATCTAATTCAGAGTCGATTAGTTCATTGTTAACAGGGTGCAATGTAATTCCTCGTTGGTATGAAGATCTTAGTAAACATAGTTATCATAAATAGAGTATAACAATAAATACAGTAACAATGGAATGCTACAAAGTATAGTAGTCAGTCTAAGGTAGTGTGGAACAGAGCAGTGGACATACCAGGCTGAAATGCAACCCATCAGGATATTCTATGTAGTGCTTTGTCCACATTTGAGAGACATATCTTCTCCGATGCCTAACAATATACGTATGCTGATGTGCATAGCGGTCACGTTGAAAACAGTACAGGAAGGTAGGTTGCTTGATTCCTTACCTCTATTTTAATTCATAACAATTCATAACCATTTAATTTATTCTTAATTACATTTAAGTTCAAAGTAAATTTATTATCAAAGCAGTATACAGTATGTCACCAAATACAACACTGAGATAGATTTTCTTGCAGACATTCACACTAGAACAAAGGACGATAAAATCAATGAAAAACTACACACAAAGACTAACAAACTGCAAATACAAGAAATAAGTAATAATAATAAACAAACAAGTAGACAGACAGACAGATAGAAAGATAAATACTAAGAACATGAGTTATAGAGTCCTTGAATGTGAGTCAGCAGGTTGTATTCAACAATCAGTTCAGTGTTGTAGTAAGTGAAGATGTCCACCTTGATTCAGGAGCCTGATGGTTGAGGTGTAGTAACTGTTCCTGAACTTGGTGATATTAAACTAAGGTTCCTGTACGTCCTTCTTGATGGTAGCAGTGAGAAGAGAGATGCCTGGAGGGGGTCCTTGATGATGGATGCTACTTTCTTGTGGCTGAGCTCTTTGTAGATATACTCTCTGTCTGGTGGGGAGGACTTTTCCTGTGATGAACTGGGCTATACCCACCACAGTTTGTAGGCTTTTCTACCCTTGGGCACTTGTGTTTCCACAGCAGGCTGGGATACAATACTCTCCACTGTGCATCAATGGAGGTTTGTCCAAGTTTTAGATGGCATGCTGAATCTGCGCAAAGTTCTAAGAAAGTTGAGGCACTGCTATGCTTTCTTTGAAATGGCACTTATGTGTCGGTCCTAGGACAGATTTTCTGATATGGTAACGCCAATGAATTTTAAGTTACTGGCCCTTTGCACCTCCAATCCCTTAATATGCACTGGCTGATGAACACCAATTTCTTCCTCCTGTAATCAATAATTAGCTTTATCTTATTTATTTAGAAAAACAGTGTAGAACAGGTCCTTCCGGCCCAACAAGTTGCACCACCCAGCAACCTACCTATTTAACACTAGTCTAATCACAGGGCAATTTATAATGAACTGATAACCAGCACGTCTTTGGGCTTCTTTTAAATTTTTTTAAATTTTATTAAATTTTAGAAATTACAAGGAATAAATGTAATAATAAAATAGTAAGAAAAATAATATTGACCCTCCCCCCTCCCCTTAACCCTCCCCCCCTTAACCCTTATCTAAAGGAGGAAAAAAAAAGAAAGAAGAGTCTTTGGACTTAAAGAAAACTGAAGCACCCAAAGGAAACCCACACGCTCTTACAGGATGCACCACAAATAAACTCCGAAGCCGGGAATGCCTCAAGTTGAATTAGCACCGTGCTAATGGCTACGCTACAATGCTGCACTGACTGGGAGGCTGTTGTTGTGGCAACTTGATTTTCAATCTCCCTCCTATATGCCAATTTGTCACCACCTTTGATTTGGCCAACATCTGTGGTATCATCAGCAAACTTAAATATGGCATTGGAGCTGTATTTAGCCACACAGTCATAAGTGTAAAGCAAGTAGAACAAGGGGCTAAGCACACAGCCCTGTGGTGATAGTGATTGTGGTGGAGATATTGTTGCCAATCTGAACTGACTGGGGAGGAAGTGAGGAAATTGAGGATCCATTTGCACAAGGCTGTATCGTATTATCATCAAAAAGCTACGAAAGTAGTCTAAGGACAGGGCCTCAGAATCTGCTGACTAAACAATACCTGGCCATGTTGGCCTTCTCAACAAAATACCCCACCACATGTGATCTTCATACATGAGCACAACTTACAGTGCTTTGTGGCAGAGGAAGACTGAGTTGAAACAGACATCTATCAGGTGAGAAGTAGAGAGATATTTAAGTTGTCAAGAAAGCTGTAAAATTGAAGCAATAACTGATAGAGCAAAGTGCAATGATCTGGAGAGAAACAGATAGGCACTTGTGCATCATTTTGGAGGGAAAGTGATTTATTAACTGGACTGTGCTGTTTTTTCTTCAATTTTCTGCCCAAGGCAGGAGCACAAATATGCCTAGACCCTGAGTATGCTGTGCACAGACCAAATCTGAAGAAAGCTTCCACAAGGGAAAAAGTGGATAGTTTGCCTTAAGTTGGCTCACTTCCTGCAGTGGAGCATTGACGATGGTTCAATGCTCAGGTGGGAGTGGCCTGTGCAATCTATCCAAGGAAATGAGATCCCCCAACTCGACTGACTTGGTATTGGTTTATTGTCACGTGTACCAAAGTACAAGAAAAAAATTGTTTTTGTGCCATCCAGGCAGATCATGCCATATATACAAACACTGAGACAGTAAAAAATGAATGCAGAATACCATGGATAGTGAAGATAGCGTAGAAGGTTGTTGTATGTTACAATGGGACATTGACAGGATACCAAGCTGGGCTGAGTTCAAACTGGAAAAGTGTAAAGTGATTCACTTTTGAAGGTCAAATTTGATAGCAGAATACAGGGTTAAAGACAATATCCTTAGCAGTGTGGAGGAATGGAAGGATCTTAGGGTCCATATCCATAGATCTCTCAAAGTTGTCATTCAAGGTGATAGGCTTACTAATAAGGCGTACGGTATGTTGATCTCCATTAGTCTGTGGACTGAATTCAAGAGCCATGAGGTAATGCTACAGCTCTATAAAATCCTTGTCAGTCTACTTTTGGAATATTGTGTTCAGTTCTGGTCGCCTCATTATAGGAAGGATGTGGAAGCTTTAAAGTTGGTGCTGAAGAGATTTACCAGCATGCTTGCTGGATTAGAGTGATTATCTGAAAAGGACAAGTTGAGCAAGCTAGGACTTGCTCTTTGGAGTGAAGGAGGATGAGAGGTGATCTGATAGAGGCATATAAGATGATAAGGGGAGGATATGGCTAATACCAGGAAGCATAATTTTAAGGTGATTGGTGGAAAGTACAGGTGGGATGTCAGAGGTAGGATCTCACACAGAGAGTGGTGGGTGCATGGAATGAGCTGCCAGGGACAGTAGTAGAGGCAGATACATTAGGGAAATTTAAGAAACTCTTAGATAGGCACATAGATGAAAGAAAAATGGAGGGCTATGTAGGAGCAAAAGGGTATATTGACGCTCTATTAGGCTAAAAGCTCAACACAACATCATAGGCCAAAGGGCTTGTACTTTGCTGAAATTACCTAGGTTTTATCAAGGACTGGTTCGATGAAAACAATCAGGAGATCCAAGAATTGCTGGCAAAGAAGAGATCCACCTACCAGGCACTCCTTGCTCTGCCATCTTGTCCTAATAAGAAAGCAACCTTCCACCTTGTATGCAGCAACCTCCAGCGCAAGTTTTGAGAGATTCAGAACGTGTGGTGGACCATCCTCACAAAGAGAACTCAGCTTTGCGCAGACACCGGTGACTACAGAGGGCTTTATGAAGCCCTGAAAGCGGTGTACGGCCCTTCACACCAGGTCCAGAGCTCCTTGCGCAGTGCAGACAGCCAGGCGCTCTTCTCAGACAATACGTCCATTCTGAACCGGTGGTCGGAACATTTCCAGACTCTCTTCAGTGGTCCAAGACTCAGCAATTCATCGCATCCCACAACAGCCAGAGAAAACAGAAATGGACACAGATTCCAACCCTAGAAGAGACTGTCAAGGCCTAAAGAGCAGCTGAAAAGTGGCAAGGCAGCAGGAGTTGATGGAATCCCACCAGAGATCTAGAAGCATGGGGGCCCAGCATTACACACCAAACTCCATGAGTTCTCTGTCTGCTGCTGGGAACAATGCAAACTACCACAGGACCTCCGTGATGCAGTCATCATCGCCCTGTATAAGAACAAGGGGGAAAGTCCGACTGCACCAACTATCGGGGGATAGCTCGCAGGAAAAATCCTCGCAAGAGTACTCCTGAACAGACTGGTGCCCATCATTGCAGAAGAACATCTCCCAGAGAGCCAACGTGGCTTCAGAGCCAAAAGGAGCACCACTGACATGGTATTTGTTCGCAGGCCGCTCCAGGATAAATGTAGGGAACAGAGCAAGGGATTGTATGTGACATTTGTCAGCCTTACCAAAGCGTTCAACACTCTGAGCAGGGAAGGTCTGTGGCAAAACATGGAATGACTGCGATGCCCCCAAAGTACCTCAGCTGGTCATCCAGCCACATGAAGATCAGCATGGCCAAGTCAGACACAACAACAACATCTCAGAGCCCTTCCCAATAGGCAACGGTGTTAAGCAAGGCTGTGTCCCCGTGCCAACTCTCTTCACCATTTTCTTCAGCATGATGCTCAAAAGAGCCACAGAAGATCTTGATGACGAGGACGGTGTCTCCATCCGATACTGCACCAAGGCAGCCTGTTCAACCTGAGGCGACAGGGGGCACCGCAAAAGAGGTACAAGAACTCTCTAAAGAAATCCCTCAATGCCTGTCACATTGACCATCGCCAGTGGTCTACTCTAGCCTCCGATCTCAAGGACTGGCAACACGCCATTCACCAGTCTGTCTCCTCCTTTGAGAACACATGTAGGGCTGGCCTTGAGGACAAAAGGAGAAGGAGGAAGAACCATGACACAGCAGCACCAAACCCAGAACAGAATTTCCCTTGCAGCCACTGCGGCCGGGCCTGCCTGTCCTGTATTGGCCTTGTCAGCCACCACCAAGCCTGCAGCAGACGTGGGCAGCCCCCTTCCTAAATCTTCGTTCGCAAAGCCAAGCCACGATGATGATGTTAATATGGTGTTACAGTTAAAGCTAAGTGCAAGTAGACATATAAAGTGCAAAGACCATGACAAGATAGATTGAGAGATCAAGAATTCCACTAGTGTATGGATTCCTTTAGTGTGTGAGAGTTTTCATTCAAGAGTGTGATAACACCCGAATAGAAGGTGACCTTGAATCTGGTCATCTGGTAGTACGTGGTTTCAAGCTTTTGTATCTTCTGTCTAAGAAGAGGAGGGTGAGAAGAGAAAATGACCAGTGTGGGAGGGGTTCTTGAGTAACTTGGTTGATTTTCCAATATAGCAGGAAGTGTAAACAGAGTCAATGGAGGGGAAGTTAGTTGACCTATAATCGGATAGTTGATTCCACAAATTTTAATTTTGATTAATATATTCTTAAGTAAAGCACTGGGACAAAGCTTCCACTGAGATCCTTAAGATCTATCAGAAGATATACCTATAACTAGGCAATCCCCAAATAGAGATGATAGCATAGCCTTCAGCTGTGTAAAATAATAACCACTGGACAATTGTTGGTTTCCTCGTGGAAATGCTAGGCTAGAAAACTGAACTGAAGCCAAGTTACCTTAGTGCCAGTATTTTTCAGGCCATTGAAATCAAAGAGAGAAAGGGCTACTCAGAGAAAGGCAAATCATTTCTTTTAACTTAATTTAGTTGTTTCTAAGAAAGTGTGTGTATGTGAGAGAGAGAAAAAGAGAGAGAAATATGTGCTATTCTAGCCCTTTACATTTTTATAGTAATTGTAATGCTTTTATTTTAAACAATGATTTTGAATATTTATCCAAGACAGATGATCTCCCCAACAACGAATACCTTATGGAAGTCTACATAAACCACATACAGTATATAGAGGTGCCACTGCATTTTAAATTAGCTGTTTCCTCAAAAAGTTCAATGAGTTCTGTGTGATATAATGACCCTTCCCAAATTCATCTATTTCTGCCTGTATGTAGGTGCTAATACAGAAAGTTCAGATCATATGGGATCCTTGGCTTTGTAAATAAGACACATAAGGAACAAAAGCAAGGGAGCCAGGGGCTAAATTTTTCGAAATCAGCTTAAATTTCTGAAATCGCTCAGTCACTTTGTCGTGGATTACAACAACTTTTCCAGAACAGATGTTAAATTAACATCTATAATTTCCTGTTCTTTTTCCCTGCCTCACCCTCTCTCTATCACTCTCTGTCTCCCTCTGTATCCCTCTGCCTCTCTAACTCATCTTTGTTCTCTCTCCTTAAATAAAGGAGCATGCAATGTTCCAATCTAGTGGAATAATTTATAAATCTTAACCAGAGGGCTGACATTTAATATAATTAGTAAAGAGCCATAGGTCAGATATGGAGAGTTTTAAACAGCAAATTACTATGATCTGGCGTTTACTCTCTGAAAGATCAGCGGAACCAGATTCAGTAGTAACTTTCAAAAGGGTAAATTGCTAAAAGACTTTGCAGGATGATTGAAAAAGAACAGGGAACTAATACTTGTTGGATAGTTCTTCCAAAGAGCCAGCACTGGTATTACGGTCTTCTTTTGTGCTGTGGGGTAGAAATAGATAGCGTGCGTGCATTGTTGTCCATTTCCTGAAACTGAATTTTTAAAGTTGAGGAAAGTTTAGTTACGCTACTGACCTGCATTCGAATCATTTAGAGATACAACGCAGAACAGGCCCATCTGGCCCAATGAGTCGCACCACTCAGCAACCCACCTATTTAACCTTAGCCTAATCACAGCACAATTTACAATGACCAGCTACTGGCATATCTTTAGACTGCAAGAAGAAGCCATCATGTAACCAAAGACAAATTTCCCCACTTCAATCCTAAATCCAGGCCTGTGACATCCCAGCTTAATGAGCAAAGGCTAAAAACTAACATTTTTACAATGCAAAGTGAACTTAATGGTAGCGTAGTATCGGTAGATTTCAGTCTAGTGTTTATTTTTTTTTAATGTATTCATCTATGGGATGTGAGCATCTCCAGCTAAACTAGCATTTATTGCCCATCCCTAGTTGTCCTTGAAAAGATGGTGATGAGCTGCCTTCTTGAACTACTGCAGTCCCTGATGTGTAGGTACACCCACAGTGCTGTTAGGGAGGGAATTCCATGATTTTGACCAGCAACAATGAAGGATGGTGAGTGACTTGGAGGGGGATTCCCAAGTGGTGGGGTTCCCAGGTATCTACTGTTCTGGTCCTTCTAGATGATAGTAGTCGTGGGTCTGCAAGGCGCTGCCTTAGGAACTTTGGTGTGTTCTTGCAGTGTATCTTGTAGATAGCACACACTGCTATTCCATTCCTTAAAATGTAAATATTTCACTTTAGGTCTTACTCTGGTGAGTTTAAAGGAGAAAGACAAGTGGGTTTTGCTTCAATATATAACTCATTTATACATTATCTTGCAATGAAACAAATCTTATCATGAGCCATATAAAAGAATGTAAATGTGAGAATCAAGTTATCTTACTATAATTAGACAGAACTTGCAAGAGGATTTAATTACCAGGATGAACATGCCTTACTCTATTTATATGCAGTCTTAGAGAGGCCACACCTTGAATTTTATCTCCATTTTCAACGAAGGATATACCTCCTATTGATAGATTGCTTTGACGATTGACAAGACTGGTTCCTTGTTGTCAGGTCTGTTATATGAGAAGTGATTGATTAGGACAGAGTTCTATTCTCTGGAGTCTCAATGTGTGACAGGAGAAGTCATTGAAACATACAAAATTCTTAGAAGGCTCCACAGGTTAGAGGCAGAAAGAATGATTCACATGGCTAAGCAAGGGACTAGGGGGTCACAATCTCAAAATAAAAGGGAGCACATTTAAGATAGTGAGGAAGAGAAATTTCTTCAGACAAAACGTGGTGAATCTTTGGATTTTTTTTGTGAAGGCTCAGTTATTGTTTTCAAATATATTAAAAGAATCAAAGCATATTGGGATGTAGCACAAAAATGGAATTGCAGTAGAAATGTTCCAATTAAATGTTGGATCAGATTTGAGGAGTAGAATGGACTTCTTGTCTTGTTTCTTAGGTGCTTGTGTTCTAACGGAGTTGAAGCCTGCCTTTCCAGAATATAAAGGAGGCCTTACTTACATTGTGTACAATGTACTTATTTACAAACACAAATTGAATAAATATCAGAAAGAATTCATAAAAATTGCACTGGCAGTAGCCAAAAAGGCTATTGCAGTTACTTGGAAATCGGATTCATACTTAAGTATAGATCGTTGGAAGAATGAAATTTCCAGCTGTATTCCACTTGAAAAAATTACTTATAATTTAAGAGATAAATATGAAACATTTTTGAAAATTTGGCGCCCTTATTTACAAAAGACAGGATTAAATATATAGGTGCTCCAAAGATAAAATAATTGGTTATTTGGGGAAATAAATAAATATATATACTAAAGTTATTACGAACTCCGTGGAGCATGTGGGGATCTTCCGATATCCAGGCACTCTTTCTTTCTTTCTTTTTTTTTCTTTTTCTTTTTCTTTTTTTCTATAGGGATGTTAGGGGGAGGGGCTAAGGGGAGGGGGGAAGGGTATATATTTTTTTCTTTCTGTAATCATTTGAAAACTCAATGAAAAAAGTTTTTTTGAAAATGTACTTATTTACATGGATGCATAAAGGGAAATGTACATTGCCAGCAATACAGAAGGTTGATGTAATAGTCCCTCATAGGAACTGTTCTTGGCATTTGGACTCAACACCCACCCCAGTCATCCCCTCATACGACAACTATAATCAAGGGCTTGAGATACTGCATGATGCCTAAACCAATGCATTGCAGATCATAATCGGGGTTTGTTTGTAGAAAACCTTGCCCAATAACCATCAGCATATAACCTGTAGCATGAGAAGTCCCTACTCACTAGACCACTGTTATAGTAAAATAAGGAATACCTACCATTCAAAGCCCAGAACACATTTCAGTAAATCTGACCATGTGGCTATCCTTCTCCTACCCGCACACAAGCAGTGGCTAAACAGCAAAGCTCCAGAGTTTAGGACAGCAAAGTGGTGGTCGCCAGAGGCAAAGGAGCGGCTACAGGCTTTCTTCGATTCATCTGTGGATCTGAGTGAATACACCATGTTGCCACGAACTTCATTAAAACAGTTGTAGTTGAGTGTGCTCCACAAAATCATTCAGAGTCTCACCCAACAAGAAGCCCTGGATGGACCCCTCAATAATAAGTACACCTCTCTGGGTACTTTTGACGGGGATGACCAACCAGGGGAGACTCAGTGACCAGGACTGTGGCACTGAGTCTGGTGTTGTGGCTGAGAGGTGAAGAGTACTGCAGTGATGATAGTTAGAGGAACAGAAACGAGATTCTGTGGGTGTGATGGGGACACCCAGGTGGTACGTTGCCTCCTAGGTGCCAGAGTCAGGGATGTCTTAGACTTGGTCCACGGCGTTCTAAAGGAGGAGGGTGAGCAGCACCAATGACATAGGTAAGGGAGGTGAGGAGATCCTGAAGAGAGATTTGAGGGAGCTAGGTAGAAATCTGAAAACAAGATCTCCGGGGTGGTACACCTGGATTGCTGCCCAGTGAGGGTAAGATTCGGATGATTTGGGAAATGAATGCATGGCTGAGGATGGGTGCAAGGAGCAGGGGTTCTGATTTTTGGATTACTGGGATCTCTTCTGGGGAAGGTACAACCTGTACAAAAGGGACATGTCACACCCGAACCCAAGGGAGAACAATATCCCTCTGGGTAGGTATGCTAGAGTTGTTCAGGAATGCTTAAACTAATTTGCCAGGGGGTTGGGAACCAGAGTGATAGTGCTGAGGATGAGGTACTGTAGTTGGTTTACAATAAGAGACAGTGAGTAGTCAAACTGGTAGCAAGGAGAGACTGATGATAGGGTAAAGTTACAGTCAACAGGATGAGGTACAATGCAAAAGGCAGACAAAATCGAAAAGGGTGAATACAGGAATGAAGCTATTACACTTGAATACTCGCAGTATATGGAATCAGGTAGATGAACTTGTAACACAGTTACAGATTGGCATGTGTGACATTCTGGGCATCGCTGAGTCATGGCTGAAAGAAGATTATAGCTGGAAGCTTAACATCCAAGGATACACATTGTACTGAAAGGACAGGCAGGAAGGCAGAGGGGATGATGTGGCTCTGCTGGTAAAAAGTGAAATCAAATCATTGGTGGCAGGATCAGAAGGTGTTGAATCCTTGTGGGTAGAGCTAAGGAACCATAAGGGTAAAAAGACCCTGATGGGAGTTATATACAGACACCGAAACAGTAGTAAAAGTGTGGTCCACAAATTACAATGGGAGATATAAAATGCATGTCAAAAGGGCAACGTTACTATAGTCATGGGGCATTTCAATATGCGGGTAGATTGGGAAAATCAGGCTGGAGCTGGATCCCAAGAGGGTAATTTCTAGAATTTCTATGAAATGGCTTTTTAGAGCAGCTCGTGGTTGAGCCCACTAGAGGATCAGCAATTCTGGATTGGGTGTTGTGCAATAAACTGGAAATGATCAGAGAGCTCAAGGTAAACGAATCCTTAGGGTGAAGTGATCACAATATGAAAGAATTCTCCCTGTATTTTGAGAAGGAGAAACTAAAGTCAGGTATATTAGTATTACAGTGGAGTAAAGAGAGCTGGCCAAAATTGATTGAAAAAGAATACCAGCAAGGATGACGGCAGAGAAGCAACGGCTGGAATTTCTGGAAGCAATTCAGATTACAGGATATATACATCCCAAAGAGAAAGACAGGATGACACAACCAGGGCTGACAAGAGAAGTCAAAGCCAAAGAGAGGGTATATAATAGAACAAAAAGCTCGTGGGAAGTCAGGGGATTGGAAAGCTTTTAAAAACCAAAAGAAGGCAACTAGAAGTCATAGAGAGGGAAAAGGTGGAATAAGAGGGTAAACTAGCCAATAATATTAAAAAGGATATCAAAAATTTCTTCAGATATATAAAGTGTAAAAGGGAGGTGAGTGTAGATATCAGACTGCTAGAAAATTAAGCTGGCAAGGTGGTAATGGGAAACAAGGAAATGGCAGAATAACTGAATAAGTAATTGGTATTAGTCTTCACTGTGGAAGACACTAGCAGTATGCTGGAAGTTCGACAATGACAGTGGGCAGAAGTGTGTGAAGTTAGTTCGACCTCAGTGGTTGGGAAGTTATTGGAGTCAATTATTAAGGGTGTTGTTTCGGGATACTTGGAGGCACATGATAAAATAGGCTGTTGTCAGCATGGTTTCCTGAAAGGAAAATCTTACCCGAACAATCTGTTGGAATTTTTTGAAGAAATAGCAACCAGGATAGTTAAATGAGAATCAGTGGATATTGTGTATTTGGATTTTCAGCCTTTGATAGGGTGCCACACATAAAGTTGCTTAAAAAGTTAACAGCCTGTGGCGACCCACTTTCTGCACAGGCGAACTGGCTGACAAATAGCCAGCGCGTGGGGAGAGACTTTGGTAATGCTCTTCTGGCATCATTTCCGCCCGGAGAGGACGGGCGCTAGGGATTAAATGCGAGCGCCGCAAAGTTTGAATAAACTAGTCTCGAAACGACTTACCGACTGCTGGGAGTTCCAGATGCTCCAGATGCTGAGAGAGTCCAGTACCAGAGGGCATGGTTTGAGAATAAGAGGTAGGTCATTTAGGACAGAGTTAAGGAAAAACTTCTTCTCCCAGAGAGTTGTGGGGGTCTGGAATGCACTGCCTCGGAAGGTAGTGGAGGCCAATTCTCTGGATGCTTTCAAGAAGGAGCTAGATAGGTATCTTATGGATAGGGGAATCAAGGGATATGGAGACAAGGCAGGAACCGGGTATTGATAGGAATTGATCAGCCATGATCTCAAAATGGCGGTGCAGGCTCGAAGGGCTGAATGGTCTACTTCTGCACCTATTGTCAATTGTCTATTGTTATTTCAGCGCTGTGTGTAGCACATCGCTACATTGGTGACCCTGACGGTCCAAACGGGATTTGGACCAAAGATGACCGACTCTTCATCTGTTCACGCAGTTTTGCTGAAACTGCCGACTTTCTGGACGCTGTGACCATGCGTGTGGTTTAGCCAAGCAGAAGCCCAGTTCCAGATTCGGCAGATATCTTCTGATTCCACGCGTTACTACCACGTGGTGAGCGCCCTTGACCAGGAGACGGCCGCCCAGGTTGCGGATTTCATACAGTCACCCCCAGAAGAAGGCAAATATGAAGCATTCAAAGCGCTGCTCATTGGGACCTTTGGCCTCTCACGGCGTAAGCAGGGTGCCCGCCTGCTTCACCTGGACGGTTTGGGAGACAGGCTGTCGTCAGCATTGATGAACGAGATGCTGGCCCTGGCTGATGGACACAAGCCCTGCCTCATGTTCGAGCAAGCGTTCCTAGAGCAACGGCCCGAGGACATACATCTGCTGCTGGCCGACGCAGATTTCAGCGACCACCGGAAGGTAGCGGCCTGGGCAGACGTGCTGTGGAAAGCCAAGAGGGAGAGCATGGCGTCCGTCGGTCAGATTACCAGGCCACGCGCCCAACAGCGGACCAGACCAGGCCCAGCAGGGGGGCACACACAACACAGAGGCAGGAGTGAGGAGGCCAGTGAACAGTGGTGTTTCTACCACCAGCGGTGGGGCACAAAAGCCCGCTGTTGTCGCCCACCCTGCAAGGGCCAGGGCCAGCTGCCGCTAATGACTATGGCAGCTGGGCACCAGGACAGCCTCTTGTACGTCTGGGACAAACAGTCCGGACGCCGCTTCTTGGTCGACACCGGAGCAGAGATCAGCATCTTGCCCCCAACGGGGTACGACACACGCAACAGGAAGCCAGGATCCACCCTGAGGGCCGCAAATGGCAGCACAATACGGACCTACGGCACCCGCACAGTGCAGCTGCAGTTTGGCGCCAGCCGGTTCACATGGGACTTCACACTGGCCGCCGTGGCCCAACCACTCCTGGGGACTGACTTCTTGCGAGCTCACAGCCTGTTGGTCGACTTGCAAGGGAAAAGACTGGTACATGCCGAGACTTTCCAGAAGTTCTCCCTGGGTGAAGCCAAGTTACTGGCCCCATCACGCTGTCGGACAACGAATTCACCAGAATCCTGGCGGACTTTCCATCGATTCTGGCACCGCAGTTCACGGCAGCCATGCCCAAACACGTGGTTCAGCACCACATCCCGACCAAGGGACCACCCCTCCACGCCCGCGCATGAAGGCTCCCCCTGGAAAAGCTCTGCCTGGCGAAGGAGGAGTTCAAGAGGATGGAGGAATTGGGGATCGTATGGAGGTCTGACAGCCCATGGGCCTCCCCCCTGCACATGGTGGCCAAAGCAGCCGGGGGTTGGAGACCATGCGGCGACTACCACAGACTGAACGAGGCTACAACTCCAGACTGCTACCCCATGCCGCACATACAGGACTTTGCAGCAAATCTGCACGGGGCAAGAATATTTTCCAAAGTAGACCTCGTCCGGGGATACCATCAAATCCCGGTGCACCCTGAAGACATCCCCAAAACAGCACTCATCACCCCGTTCCGCCTGTTCGAGTTCCTCTGAATGCCGTTCGGCCTGAAGAATGCCACACAGACGTTCCAGCGGCTAATGGATGCGGTGGGACGTGACCTGGACCTTGCGTTCATCTATTTGGACAACATCCTTATAACCAGCAGTAGTCGCCAGGAGCATCTGTCGCACCTCCGCCAGCTCTACTCCCACCTGAGTGATTTCAGCCTCACGATGAACCTGGCCAAATGCCAGTTCGGTCTCGATACCATCGACTTCCTGGGCCACAAGATTACCAAAGACGGGGCAACACCTCTGCCCACCAAGGTAGACGCGATCCGCCACTTTGCCCAGCCCAACATGGTCAAAGGCCTACAGGTGTTCGTTGGTATGGTGAACTTCTACCACTGTTTCCTCCCCTCAGCAGCCCGTATCATGCACCCTTTGTACACCCTGATGTCGGGTAAAGGCAAGGACATTACTTGGGACAAGGAGACCGCAGCCACTTTCGTTAAAGCCAAGGAAGCCTTGGCAGATGCCGCGATGCTGGTGCACCCCAGAATGGACGTTCTGACCGCCCTCACGGTGGACGCATCCGACACAGCAGTCGGTGGGGTGCTGGAGCAGCTTATCGAGGGGCGCTGGCAACCCCTGGCGTTCTTCAGCAAGCACCTACGACCACCCGAACTCAAGTACCGTGCTTTCGACCGGGAGCTGTTGGCACTGTATCTGGCAATCCGGCATTTCAGGTACTTCTTGGAAGGCAGGCCGTTCATCGCGTTCACGGACCACAAACTGTTGACCTTCGTGTTCACGAAGGTGTCCAATCCCTGGTCGGCTCGCCAGCAGCGACATCTGTCCTACATCTCGGAGTACACGACGGACATCCAGCATGTCTCGGGAAAGGACGACGTCGTGGCAGACGCACTCTCAGATCAGCTGTCCAGGCCCTGTCCCTGGGGGTGGACTATGCAGCACTGGCGGAGGCGCAGCAGGCAGACAATGAGATGCCCAGCTACAGGACCGCAGTCTTGGGTTTTCAGCTGCAGGACTTTCTCGTAGGCCCAGGTGAGAGGACCCTCCTGTGCGACGTGGCTACCGGCCAACCTCGCCCCATCGTCCCGGCAGCCCAGAGGTGGCAAGTTTTCGACTCCATACACGGCTTGGCGCACCCATCTATCAGGATAACCATCTGGCTGGTCTCCAGCAAGTTCATGTGGCACGGACTTTGCAAGCAGGTCAGTGAATGAGCCAGAACGTGCGCGCAGTGCCAAACAGCCAAGGTGCAGCGGCACACTAAAGCCCCGCCGCAGCAGTTCAAACCCACCCACCGGAGGTTCGACCACGTTCATGTGGATATTGTGGGCCCCCTACCAGTGTCCCGAGGAGCGTGGTACCTCCTAACTATGGTAGACCGGTTCACGAGGTGGCCAGAGGCGGTCCCGCTCACCGACACATCTGCTGATTCCTGCGCCCGAGCACTGATTGCAACCTGGGTAGCACGCTTCGGGGTACCAGCCCACATTACCTCCGACAGAGGCGCCCAGTTCACCTCCAGCCTGTGGTCGGCTGTAGCCAGCCTGTTGGGAACGCAGCTACACCACACTACTGCCTACCACCCACAGTCGAACGGACTAGTGGAACGCTTCCACCGTCACTTGAAGTCGACTCTCATGGCCCGCCTGAGAGGACCTAACTGGGTGGACGAGCTTCCCTGGGTCCTGCTTGGAATTCGCACAGTGCCCAAAGAGGATCTGCATGCCTCATTGGCCGAGTTGGTGTACGGTGTGCCCCTGGCCATCCCAGGAGAGTTCATACCAGCCCCAAGGGGGCAAGAGGAAGAACCCACAGCTGTCCTGGACAGGCTACGCGAAAGGCTCGGCAACCTGGCCCCCGTACCAACTTCACAGCACGGACGGACCCCGACCCATGTACCCAAAGACCTGCAGAACTGTAAGTTTGTGTTTGTACGAAGGGGCGGACACCGGGCATCACTACAGCGGCCATATGAGGGGCCGTTCAAGGTGATCAGCAACAACGGGTCCACGTACATTCTGGACATTAGGGGGAAAGAGGAGGTTTTCACGGTGGACCGACTCAAACCAGCCCATGTGGACTTGGCGCAGCCGGTCGAGGTTCAGGCACCGCGGCGCAGAGGCCGACCTCCCAAACAGAGGCTGATCCAGACTGTAGACATTGGGGGGTGTATTGCCAGTTCTGGGGGGGGTTATGTGGCGACCCACTTTCTGTGCAGGCGAACCGGCTCACAAATAGCCAGCGTACGGGGGGGGGGGGGGGGGGGGAGACTTTGGTAATGTACCTCTGACGTCATTTCCGCCCGGAGAGGGCGTGTGCTAGGGATTAAATGCCAGCGCCGCGAAGTTTGAATAAACTAGTCTTGAAACGACTTATCGACTGCGTGTCGTTATTTCAGCGCTGTGTGTAGCACATCGCTACAAGCCCATGGTATTACAGGAAAGATACTAACATGGATAGAGCATTTGCTGATTGGCAGAAGGCAAAAGGAGCCTTTTCGGATGGCTGCCAGTGACTAGTCGCGGAACCGCTTCTTTTTATGTTATATGTCTGATTTGGATGATGGAATTGATGGCTTTTTGAGCAAGTTTGTGGACAATATGAAGATAGGTGGAGGGGTATGTAGTTTGAGGAAGAAGAGGGTCTACAGAAGGACTTATACAGATTAGGAGAATGGGCAAAGAAGTAGCAGATGTAATACGGTGTCAGGTAGTGTATGGTCATGTGCTTAGGTGGCAGAAATGAAAGTGTAGACTATTTTCTAAATGGAGAGAAAATACAAAATTCTGAGGTGCAAAAGAACTTGGAGGTCCTCATGCAGGAATCCCTGAAGGTTAATTTGCAGGTTGAGACAGTGGTGAGGAAGGTAAATGCAATGTTAGCAATCATTTCGAGAGGGCTAGAATATAAAAGCAAGGACGTAATGCTGAGGCTTTATCAGAAACTGGTGAGGCCTCACTTGGAGTATTGTGAGCGTTTTTGGACCACTTATCTAAGAAAGTATGTGCTGACACTGGAGAAGATTCAAAGGAGGTTCACAAAAATGATTCCAGGGTTGAAAGGCTTTCATATGAGGAGCGTTTGATTACTCTGGACCACTACTCACTGGAATTCAGAATAGTGGGTGGAGGGGGGTGTGACCTCATTGAAACCTATTGAATGTTGAAAGGCCTTGATAGAGTGGATGTGGAGAGGATGTTTCCAATGTTGGGGGAATGTAAGACCAGAGGACACAGCCTCAGAATAGAGGGACGTCCTTTTAGAACAGAGATGAGGAGGAATTTCTTCAGTCAGAGAGTGGTGAATCTGTGGAATTCATTGCCACAGCTGGCTGTGGAGGCCAAATCATTGGGCATATTTAAGGCAGAGATTGATGGCTTCTTGATTAGTCAGGACATGAAAGGATACAGGGAGAAGGTAGGAGATTGGTGCTGAGGAGGAAAAAGGACCAGCTATGATGAAATAGCAGAGTAGACTTGATTGGCCAAATATCTTAATTGTGCTCCTATATGTTATAGTGTTATGGTCTTGTGGAATCACCACATCCACAATCTGATGAGGGCCAAATCAGTGGCACTCAAGACTGGTGATCAAGAATGTTACAAGAGGTACAGGTATGATCTACAGAAGCCCCCTCATGGGCCAAGTGGCAGTTTCAGACTAAACTTGAATCAATGGAGTATGCTCAACAGTTGTGGCAGAGCTTGAATATTAACACCTCTTATAAAGTTAAATCAATTGACATAGATGACAAAGTAGCTTCATTTTCAAATGAGCTCAAAGCCTTCTATGCTCATTTTGACCGTCAAAACATGTACGAACCATTGTGATCTCCCACAGTCCCTGAACAAGTAGCCTTCAGGAGGGTGAACACACAAAAAGCATCTGGCCCAGATGGGGTACCTGGCCAAGCACTAAAAACTGATCAACTGGCTAGAGTCTTCACTGATATCTTTAACCTCTCACTTCGGCAGTCTGAGGTACTCACCTGTTTCAGACAGGCTTCAATAATACCACTGCCTAAGAAGAATATGGTAATCTGCCTCAATGTCTATCGTCCAGTAGCACTTAGATTCACAGTGATGAAATGTGAAACACTCGGTATCAACTCCTGCCTGAGAAGCAACTTGCTCCAATTTGCCTACCAGAGCAACAGGTCCACAGCAGATGCCAGCTCCTTGGCTCTTCACTTAATCCTGGAACACTTAGAAGAAAAGATGCATACAGCAGTATGCTCTTCATCAACTGCAGCTGTGCACTCAACACCATCATCCCCTCAAAGATAATCAATAAGCATGAAGTGGCCTGAATACCTCCTTGTACAACTGGATCTTTGCTTTCCTCACTTGCAAACCCAAGTCCTTTCAGGTTTGCAACATCTTTACAGGAGACAGATAAATGGGTGACTTTCAGGAGAGGGAAGGGAGAAGATAGTGGAGAGCACCCCTGTGGCTGTCCCCTTCAACAATAGGTACTCCATTTTGAATAATGTTGGCGGGGGGATGTCTTGTCTCTGGCACTGAGTCTGGCGCTGTGGCTCAAAAGGGCAGGAAACTGAAGAGGATGGCAGCAGTGACAGGGGACAAATAGGAGATTCTGTGGATGCATAAAGGGAAAACAGATGGTAGTTTACCTCCCAGGTACCAGGGTCAGTGATATTTCTGAATCCATCCACAATATCCTGAAAAGGGAGGGTGAGCAGCCAGAAGTCGTGATACATATTGGTAACAATGGCATAGTTAGAAAAAAGGACGATGTTCTGAAAAAGGAATACAGGGAGTTAGGAAAGAAGCTGAGAAGCAGGACCTCAAGGGTAGTAATCTCAGGATTGCTTCCTGTGCCACATGACAGTGAGGATAGGAATAGAATGAGATGCCAGATAGATGTGTGGCTGAAGAATTGGCAGGGATTCAGATTTCTTGGTCATTGGGACCTATTCTGGGGCAGGTGTGACCTGTACAAAAGGGAGGGGTTGCACTGGAATTTGAGGGTGACCAATATCCTTGCGGGCAGGTTTGCTAGAGCTGTTGGGAATGGTTTAAACTAATATGGCAGGGGGATGGGAACCAGTATGATAGAGCTGAGAATGAGCCAGCAGGTTTACAAGTAGATGATGTAAAATGTAACATGAATGTAAGGAAGTTCAAGCCAATGATTGGGTACAAATACAGGCAGAGCAAAGAGTTAAGTTGTACCATAGAGGTAAAATTCAAAAGGGTGGAGAGGGCAGGACTGAAAGTGCTGAATTTAGATGCACGTAGCAATTGGAATAAGGTGAATGCACTCATGGCGCAATTAAAGATTGGTTGATGTGACGTTGTGGGCATCACTGAAAGAATGTCATAGTTGAGTGTTTAATATCAAAGGATATACTTTGTATAGAAAGGACAGGCAGGAGGGCATAGGTGGTGGTGTGACTCTATTGGTAAGAGATGGAATTACAAAGTGGTGACCGGGTGAGAGTGTCGAATCTTTGTGGGTGGAGTGAAGAGACTGCAAGGGTGAAAAAAAACAAAATAGGAATCATATATAGGCCTCCAAATAGTAGCCAAGGTGTGGGGTTGAGATTGCAAAGGGAGCTGGAAAGGGCATGTAATGTCACAATTATAATGTGGGAATTCAATATGCAAGGGGATTGAAAAAATCAGTTTAGTGTTGGATCACAAGAGAGGGAATTTGTTGAATGCCTACGAGATGGCTTTTCAGAGCAGCTTGTGCTTAAGCTAACTTGGCGAAAGGCTATCTTAGATTGGATGTTGTGTAATAACCCAGATTTTATTAGCTTAACATAAAGGAACCTTTAGGAGGCAGTGTTCATAATATGACTGAATTTATCCTGTAATTTAAGAGGGAGATGTATAAGTTACATGTATCAGTATCACAATGGAATAAAGGGAATTATAGAGGCGTGAGAAAGGTGGATTGTGGGGGGGGGGATACTAGCAGGGATGATGGCAGAGCAGAAGTGGATGAAGATTCTGGGAAAAGTTCACAAGGCACAAGACAGATAGGTCCCACAGAAGAAGTTCTCAAATGGCAGAGGTAGACCACTATGGCCGATAAGAGAAGTTAAGGACTGCATAAAAGCCAAGAAAAGGATATATAATGTAGCAAAAGTGAGTGGGAAGTTGGATGATTAGGAAGCTTTTAAAATCCGACAAAAGGCAACTTAAAAAGCCATAAGATGAAGAAAAGATGAAATATGAGGGCAAACTAGCCAATAATATGAAGAAGGATACTGAAAGTTTTTCAGTTATATAATGAGTAAAAGGAAGGTTAGTTTTGATATTGGACAATGGGAAAATGATGCCGGTGATGTAGTAATGGGCCCCTTATCCCAGAAAGGATGTATTGTCATTGGAGAGAGTCCAAAGAAGGATCACAAGGATGATTCTGGGAATGAAGGAGCATTTGGCAGCTTGGGCCTATACTCACTGGAACTTAACCCTTACATACTGTTCAGATCAAATTTGACCCGTTTTGACATTCGACAGCAGTAAAAACACCCTAAATTCCATTTTTTTAGCCAAAATTTGATGATTTTTCCTAAAGTGACCCAAAATGTGCAAAAATTAAAATAATTTAAAATTTTATACTTTTGTACAGGTGCTACAAATTTTCGTACATTGAGGCTGTTCTGGGTCAAATTTGACCCGTATCAATTGAAATGGATTTTAGATCTCTGAAGGATAAATTAAGGATTAATCACCCATTTACTAATGTCAGATAAGTTATTTATACATTCTAAATAGATCTGTGGTTCAAAATTTGGTATAGACACTTGTTATGAGGGGATTCTTGGGCTGGGTAATAAATTGGAGGATGTGGAGGGAATGTTTCCTCTGGTGGGGGTATCCAGAACAAGAAGGCATAGCCTCAGAATTGAGAGGTGACCTTTTAGTACAGAGGTAAGAAGGAATTCTTTTAGTCAAAGAGTGGTGAATCTGTGGAATGCTCTGCCACAGACTGCAGTGGAGGCGCAGTCAGTGGGTATATTTCAAGCAGAAGCTGATAGATTCCTGATTGGTCAGGGCATCAAGGGATATGGTGAGAGGGCAGATGTATGGGGCTGAATGGAATCTGGGATCAGCCAAAGTAAAATGGCAGAGCGGTCTCAATGGACTGAATGACCTAATTCTGCTCCTATGTCTTATGGTCTTATCTCCTCTGTAATTCCATCAGCATAGATGCACCACAGGGCTGTGTGCTTACACCCCTGCTCTACTGGCTTTACACCTATGACTGTGAGGCTAAGCACAGCTCCAATGCCGTACTCAAGTTTGCTGATGATACCACTGTCGGAGGCTGAATTAAAGGTGGTGACGAATCAGTATATAGGCGGGAGACTGAAAATCTGGCTGAATGGAACTGTAACAACAACAAATAACTCAATGTTGGCAAGACCAAGGAGCTGATTATTAACTTCAGGAGATGGAAACCAGAAGTCCATGAACCAGTCTTCATCAGAGGATCAGAGGTGGAAAGGTTAGCAGCTTTAAATTCCTCAGTGTTATTATTTCAAAGGACCTGTTCTGGGTCCAGCACATATGAGCAATTATGAAGAAAGCATGATAGCGTGTGGAGCTCCTCCAGTATTTTGTTTGTTGCTTATAATTAATTACATTCAAAAAATAATCTTCAGACAGAAATATAAGAAACTGATTTCAATAGATACATTTAACGTCAGGGAAATGTATACAATATACATCCTGAAATTCTTTTTCTTCGCAAACATCCATGAAAACAGAGGAGTGCCACAAAGAATGAATGACAGTTAAATGTTAGAACCCTAAAGCCCCTCTTCAACTCCCCCCTCCCACACATAAGCAGCAGCAAAGTAATGACTCCCAACCCCCACCAGCAAAAAAGCATCAGCATCTCCCACCAAGCACTGAAGCGTGCAGCAAAGCATCAATGAAGACACAGACTTGCAGTACACCAAAGACTACTCGTTCACCCGGTATTCGACATACCACAGACTCTCTCTCCCTAATAAGGGAAAAAAAGGAGTCCCCGTTTCACAGCGAGAGGGGGGACATAACTAAACAACTCATTGATTTATGGTGTTAAAATTCTGCTGCACCGCTTTTTCCGAGCTCTGTGCCCAAAGAACTCAGGTCCCTGAGATTTGTATGTAACCCATATAGGAGAGAGAAAGAACTATATCTACTCTATGCTACATATCCTTTAAATGAGAGCCACAAGCAGAACCACTCTTCCATGCTCAGGTGGAGAAGTGCTCATTGCATGGTGCAACTACACAGAGAAAGGGTAGGCCTGAGATAAAGCCACTGCTTTTAAATCACTTTGAGGTCGAGATTCAAGTACTGTATTAACAAGTGAAAGTTTGGCATGATTACTGATGGTTGCTATAAAACCTTCCAAGTCATATTCAAGGAACTTGTATAATCTTATTATTAAGAGAATGAATTGATTATAAGACAATAGTTAAACAATTCATCAATCTTGAAAATGAATGCCATGCTTCTGGGCTTTTTCTCATTTTGACTCAGTGCTCAAAGGTTATCAATCCTGTGGATTTTCGTAAGCAGCTCAAGGAGATTTCGCATGTCACCAACTACTCTACTGTTGAACATATCCTATGAGTGCATCATGGCCTGCACAGGATACAATCCCAATACACAGGAACACAAGAGGCTACAGAGAGTAGTGGACTCCAGACAGTCCATCACTTGCACATACCTCCCCATGACTGATGGCAACTACATGTGGTGCTTCCTCAAGAAGGCCACTTCTATCAAGGATCTGCAAAATCTGGGTCATGCCATTTTCTCATTGTTACTCGGTGGCCACTTTATTAGGTACACCAGTACACCTGCTCATTAATGCAGTATCTGAACAGCCACTCATGTGGCAGAAACTGAATGCATAAAATCATGCAGACAAGGTGAAGAGGTTCAGTTGTTGCTCAGACCAAACATCCAAATGGGGAAGAAATGCGACCTTGTGACCCTGGAATGATAGTTGGTGCCAGACAACATGGTTTGAATGTCTCTGAAACTGGGATTTTCACAATAAATGACAATATGTCATACCTTGAAGTGGACAGGCTACAACAGCCAAAGACCACGTTCATACACTCAGTAGCCACTTCATTAGATACACCTGTACTCCTGCTCATTATTGCAATGTCTAAGCCGTCAATCATGTGGTAGAGACTTAATGCACAAAATCATGCAGACTTGGTTAAGATCTTCAGTCGTTGCTCAGACCAAACATGCGAATGGAGAAGAAATGTGATCTAAATGACTTTGAGCAGAGATGATAGTTGGTGCCATACGGTGAGGTTTGAGTATCTCAGAAACTTGGATTTTCACACACAACAGTCTCTAGAGTTTACAAAGAATGACGTAAAAGCCAAAAAAAAATCCAGTGAGTGCCAGCTCTATGGCTGAAAATTCCTTGTTAGTGAGAGAGCTCAGAAGAGAATGGCCAGGCTGGTTCAAGCTGACAGGAAGGTGACGGTAACTCAAATTACATTACAACAGTGGTGTGCAGGAGAGCATCTCTGAATCCACATTACGTCAAAACGTAAAGTGGACAGGCTACAACCATCGAAGACCATCCACATACGCTCAGTGCCCAGTTTCTATGGTACAGCAAATACTTAATAAAGTGGCCACTGAATGTATTTCATCAGTAATTTACATATAACCATGTTCTGTGAATTTTTGTTCTCAATCCATGTACCTGCAATGCTGTTGCAAGCAAGTTTTCATCGAACCTGTACCTCACCATGCTGATGTACTTGCAAATAAACTCAATTTGACTTGGATTACAGCTCAAAGCAGCCTCTGCTTGTAACAGCAAAGCCCTCAAGCCTTTTTCATCTTCACACCTTCATCTGCAAGTGGTCTCTACAATTTCTTTTAATGCATGCACATCTTTGCAATGAAGCATATTCATCACTAGAAGAAGTTTTTGAATGTTCTGGAACAGTGCCTAAGGTAGTAAGGCTTCAAACAGGATATTACAAGCAAGAGGAATACAAAGCACCTGGCATTAATTACCTACGGCTTTCTCAGCAACATCTGGATAATCATAAATACAATGGGCCACAAACCTTAAATTCGTTCTAGCAAAATTGTAGAGAAAGCTGGAAATGTAAATTGCCGAACAAATTGGCTGCAGGTGATCACACATTTATTAACTATTCATGGATTGGAATGCAATACATCCTTGAGACACCTGAAAACCAGCTCGTGGAATTCCAGGGAGGATGAATGAGTTGTTCATGTTTGTTAAATCAGTCTTCTATGCATCACTGTAAAGTTCACAAGAAATATATTTTAAAGCAACAATTTGTATTTAGGCAGTATATTTAACCAAATGCAAAGGTACTTCACTGGAACATAAGAAGACAAAATAAAGAAATACTGTAAGATATCAAATTAAAGAAAGGGAAATGAGGTATCTCGTTATGGCCTTGCCCCTTATCACAAACTTGATTGAAGACAAATGCCCTAACAAGGAGGATAGAGGAGGGAAATGATGGAAAGATTTAGGAGGGGAAAAATTTAGGAGGGGAGTTTTGGCTTAGAAGATATAAAAGCCAATGGTAGAGAGAAAGAAGTGCCAAGGTGAGGAAAGCATCCCAAAATGTATTTCAATGTACATTCAATAGATCTCATCCCTACATATATTTAAAATGAATCTACTATCAAATGATACTACCCATAGAAACAAATTGTACTCAGAAACGAAGAAAGTGCAGAGGGTTGTGAGCAAATCTCGGCACATCATGGAAACAAGTCTCCCATCCATGGACTCTGTCTGCACAGTCAGTAAAGCAGCCACTATAATCAAAGACCCCAACCCACCTTGGACATTTTCTCTCCCCCCCCCCCCCACCCAACAGGTAGAAGATATAAAATCATTAAAGCATCTACCACAGGGCTCAAGGACAACTCCTATCCTGCTTTTATAAAGCTATTAAATTATCTGATAAGTTGGACTCTTGACCCCACAATCTACCTTTTTATGGCAAGTACATCTGATCCTCAGTGTCAGACGACCCAACAGTGGTTCAGGTAAGGATTCACCCTTCAATTAACCCTCCCATCGGACTCTTCCTTTCCAATGCACATTGATTGGCACCGTGCTGCACACTCAACAACCTCGGCAATTGGATATTATTGTCACATGTATTGAGTTACATTGAAAAACCATACAGATCATTTCACAACTTCAGTACATTGAGGTGGTACAAGGCAAAAACAATGACAGGATGTCAAATATAGCTACAGAGAAAATGCAATGCAGGAAGACAATCGGGTATAAGGCCATGGTAGGAAGATTGTGCGGTCAAGAGTCCATCTTATCATATAAGATGGTCAATAGTCTTATAACAGAAGCTATCCCTGAACCTGGTGACACATGCTTCCAGGAGTTTATATCTTCTGCCTGATGGAAGAGGACCAAAAGAGAATATCCAATCCAGGGTGGAAGGGGCTTTGATTATATTTGCTGCCTTTCTGAGGCAACAAGGTGTAGGCAGGGTCTATGGAGGGAAGGTTGGATTCTTCATGCATCGGATGCAGGGAAGCCAAAAAAATCAAGCTGATATTGTCATTATTTTTGCCAGTCAGTGCTGTTCCTGCTTCGTAAACAATGTTTGCTGTCATTCACAAAGTACATGAAAAATGTGTTGTTGCATTAAATTTTTAACCCAATACCTCATCTGCATGAACACAAATAGAATATCACCAGGAGCATTGACCTCCAGGAATATTTCTTCCATAAAAATGTAGCATTTGCAACAATATACAATATATCCCTGTCTAAGAACTTCAGAAGGAGAAACGGAAGTAGGCCCCTTATCCCCTAAGTCTCTGCCAGCATTCGGTGAGATCTTTACTAATCTTTTGCCTCAGCATCATATTCCTGCACTGACTCCATGTCCCTTGATTCCCTCACTCTCTGGAAATCTATCAATCTTTGTCTTAAATATACCACCCTATCAAGCCCTTAAGAATTGTTTACATTTCAATTACATCAGCTCTCATTCTTCAGAACTCTAGAGAATGCAGACTCAGTCTGCTTAGCCTCTCCTCATATGAAAAACCTGTCAGCACATGAATCAACCCAATGCAACAAAGCATGTAGAATCAAACTTAAAAATACATAGCAGTACGAAGTGGTGTGGGTTGTGAAGCTTCAAAGAAATACATTTGGAGACTATATCAAATCAATATGAACCACACTCGATGGGTAACCTCCCTCTAACAGCTTCATACTCCCTACAGCATCTTAGAGATAAAGAATGGCTTGGGTTTAAAACATAGGACAGGGAGATAGATACTTAGAGAAGAACTGAGTCAACACGTTAGGTAAGTCCTTTTATCAGAAGCGACAGAGTGTTTACATAGGTCACTGCTCTTCAGTTGCTGATCTTCTGGTAGTTGTCTGTATATTCTAGTTTGGGTTCTATTTCCAGAACTCACAGTTTTCAGCTGTAACTTTAATAAATGCTCTTGGATCAGGCACGGGTCATAATTTTCTCCAATATTTAGATAAATCCTGTTTGATCTCTATCCCAATTCTATTTTCTTGCTTTTTCTTCATATCTGCAGGTATTTTACAAAGCATAAATCCAACAATTTCAATCAGGAAAACTCTGAATATTTCAGCATGCACAAGTTCTTGGAGAGAGTGTAAGCATGTTTCTAAATGTGACCTATAAAAGATCCCACTCTATGTTTAAGATTAAAATCATTTATCATATGAATTCCTTTCTAATGATATGAAAACACCTCAATTAGAGCACTTCTCAGTTTCCAGTACTTAATGATATTGTCTTCTAGGATATGATATAGTCTTCCAAGATATGTTACAATAAAGCCAATTCAGCTCTCTTCAACTTACTTCTGTCAGAGAGTAGAATCCAGCTAATCAGCCACCTCAATAAATCTGGCAAAGGGGATGAATTTAACAAAAATCGATAACGCCTGTGCTAAGGTAAGTATCAAGTGTTAGTATCAGCTTTATTTGCAGATAATGTCAAAACCAGACCTAAACATTTTTATTCTTCTTTCATCCAAGTCTACCTATTAATGTGACTGTAAACTTCTACCAGCAGACATATAAAGTCATCCTATAATTACACAGCATTAACATCACTATAATCTACACACAAGATAAATACAAAGTGATGCCCTTTTTACATAATGAAACTCTGTCCAGTTATGAAGGAAATGTATATGATTTTGTTGTTTAGCATCCCGATGAATCCTCAGCACAAATGTGCCATCTTTCAATAATTCTCTTTGCCAGAATTTAATCTAATAAATAAAACATATTGTTCATCAATATCTGTTCACCAAAGATTGTGATCCTTTCATCTTCAATTTTTCCTCTGTTGCACAATCAGACGTGGGCACTGAGGCTATTATCTGGAACAATGACTCAGACATGGATTCAGAAATTAGATCCAGTCAGCCAAAAACAAATTATAATCAAGTGCAACAAACAACTTGCAGAGATAATAAAATTGTCTTTTGGAATGCTGGAAATGCACTTCAGATGTCTCAACTGCCCTTCCAAACCTCAGTTTGATATCTTCTATGAAGCAATGCCAAATCCTTTTGGCATGTGGACTCAGTGCAACATTACCATTTGTGTGTGGAATACTGGGTAACCTTGGGAAGATGATTATACTTCTCGCATATGAAACTTTGGAATGCAAGAATAGTTCAATGTCAAATTAGAGCAAAAGGATCTGTTAACTTGTTTGGGAGAGTAATTTTTCACTCAGTGGTAAGCACACATTTCAAATCCAGGTTTGTGTGCTTCAGGCTAAACTGCCCCATAAGCTGTCAAATATAGAGCATTTACAGAAAACAGTTCAGCCATTAAATGTACAGAAGGACATAGGAGATCAATCAGAATGTGAAGTGTACATCTCTTGTTCATCTTTTGACCATGGGAATTTTGCCACACACATCTCAGGAAGACTCCAACTCTGCAAATCCCTGTGATTGTACAAGCCTGCTGGAGGCTGGAGGCTCAAGACAATGGCTTGTCCTGAGGTTGGAGGACTACGGATGTGTGTTGGTGGGGGAAGGTGGTCTTGCTCTGCTGGTGTTGCCTTGCGGGCTGCCCCCAGCACATCCCCAGGTTGTTAGTGCAAACACACACCACTGTACATTTTGATATACACGTGATAAATAAATCTGAATCTGAAGGATGATGCATAAAGTCTAATGAAGGACAAAATCAAGCTCTCTCCCTATTGTTTTGCCCCTTAACTACATTTTTTATGGGCCTTAACAACCCTTAAGACATAGCACATCCTGCCCAAATGTCAGATAGCATAAAGAACTGGATTCTACCCTGACTTCCCTCATTGCTACCTGCCATTTAGGGTGAAAGCTTGGTCAGCCCATTCTAAAATCCTGCTGAAATACTTTCCCAATATAATATCCAATTCACAACAATAAATATATTTGTGATTTCATTGCAATGTTTCATAAAGATTGCAAAACATCTTGGCTATCGAGAGATTTGGTGAGACAAATCAATGTCCAAACTCATAGTCTTGACTTTCGAAGCGACTTTAAAAATGTGGTAGCTCACAATAAAAATAATTTATTGAGTTGGTCAGCCAACTGAAAACCTGCTGACAAACAAAGAATCAAAGAAGAATGTAGCTTGTGAATCATTTCCTATCCAGTAACTAAATGGAGCCAAATTTGGTAATCAAGGGATATTCTTCTGTATAAGTTACACTCCCAGCTCGAAACAGGGCCAATGGAAACATTATTCACGTATCAAGGTCACAGCAGAATAAATTGTGTCTTCTCACCTGCCACTGAGTTGTATTGATTCCTTTCAAGAGAAAACATTCTATATTATTAGTATTGGTATTGGTTTATTATTGTCACATGTACCAAGGTACCGTGAAAAGCTTGGCTTTGCATCCTGTTAATGCAGATCAAATCATTACACAGTGCATTGATCTTGAATAAGGTAAAACAGCAACCATGTAAAATAAAGAGTTATATCTGTTGGAAAAAGTGCAGTGCAGGTAAATGAAAAAGTGCTAGATGATAACAAGATAGATTATGAGGCCAAGCGTCCACCTTTTCATAAAAGACATCTGTTCAAGGATCTGATAACAGTGGGATAGAAGCTGTGCTTGAGCCTGCTGGTACATGCTTTCAGGTTTTTGTATCTTCTGCTGGATGAGAGAAGGGAGAAGAAAGAATGCCTTGGGTGGTTCAAAGTCAAAGTAAATTTATTCTCAAAGTACATATATGTTACCATAGACTACCTAGAGATTCATTTGCTTTCAGGAATTCACAGGAAAAATAAAGAAATACAATAGAATCTACAAAGACAAAGACTGATAAACAACCAATTTGCAAAAGAAAATAAACTCTGCATATTAAAAAAATACAGCACTGAGAACACGATTGGGAAGAGCCCTTGAAAGTGAGGCTGTAGGTTGGAGAATCAGTTCAGGGATTTGGGGTTGTGTCTTTGATTATGCTGGCTGCTTTACTGAAACAGCAAAAAATATAGAAAGAGTCCATAGTGGGGAGACTGTTGTGCTGAGCTGTGCTCACAACTCTGCAGTTTCGTTTAGTCATGTGCAGAATAGGTGCCGTACCAAGCTGTTATGCACCCATACAGATGCATTCTATTGTGTATTGAAAAAAATTGGTAAGTCGATAGGAATATGCTGAATTTCTTTCGACTCCTGAGGAAGTAAACCTGTCGGTGTGCTTTCTTGGACATGACATCAACGCGATTGGAGCAGGGCAAGATGTTCACATCGAGGAACCTGAAGCTCTCAATCTGAGACCATGGATGTAGACAGGGGCATGGGCACTGCCACCCTTTCTGATTTCAATGACCAGTTCTTTTGCTTTGTTTACATTGAGGCAAAGGTTGCTTTCATGACATTCTGACACTGAGGTCTCGATCTCCTTTCTGTACTCTGGCGGATCGTTTGTGATGCAGCTCACCAATGATTACAGTCTGTTGGTCAGAAAATCAAGGAGGCATTAACTCTTAGGTTCTGGAGTTTGGTGATGGATTTACTTGGAACTTTATGGCATTGATCCAAAGTGCAAGATATAAGCTTCCAGGTTGTAAGCAAATTCTCTGCTTTTTAGCAGCTTGCATCCATTTTCACCCTGCTTCATGAAGTAAAATAATTTACAGTTGGGACTTTGCTGTATCAATGTGGATTGAAGTGGAGAGCCCAGTGATGCGAAAATAAGTGTTGAGTGTGCAGAAGGGAAACGTAAGCTTACTGAGCAATAGCTCGCCAGTCCTCTGTCCTGGGCCAGGTTTTCAGGTTTTCCCAGGTGTAGCCCACCTTCTTGGTGGATCTTTCTTCTCTCAGGGATGAGGATTTTGAACCTTCCGTTGTCATTTCTGTAGCACTCTGAGTTTACGGGATGGGGTTGCTAGTCCCATGCCCAACCCCCCTCCTTTTGCAGCTGGGCTTGGGAAAGTCCATGGCAGAGCTGAAACTTAACTGTTAGCAAAAAATTGCAAGCATGTATCAGAATGAGAAACAGATAGACTGTCAATTTTGGACTCTTTGTCTCACCAGTTCCATTATTGTTTAATCTTACTTTTTCTTTTTGTTCCTCTTCTGTCTTACATTCACCTTCTTTCATTTAGACCCTAAGACCATAAAATAAAGGAGCAGAATTAGGCCATTTGGGCCATTGACTCTGCTCTGCCATTTCATCATTGCTGATCCATTTGCCCTCTCAGCCCCATTCTCCTGCCATCTCCCCGTAACTCTTCAAGCCCTGACTAGTCAAGAATCTGTCAACCTCTGCCTTAAATATATCTAATGACCTGACCTCCATAGCTGCCTGTGGCAAAGAATTCCACAGATTCACCACTCTCTGGCTAAAACAAAAGTTTCCTCATCTACAATCTAAATAAATGTCCTTCTATTTTGAGGCTGTGTCCTCCAGTCTTAGACTCCCCTACAGAAGGAAACACTTTTCCATATCGACTCTCTCAAGGCCTTCAACAGTCAATGCTTCAATAAGATTTTCCCTCACTTTTTTGAATTCCAATGAATCCAGGCCCAGAGGCATCAAACACTCCTCACATGAAAAGCCTTTCAAACCCAAATCATTTTCATGAACCCTCTTTGATCCCTCTCCAATATCAGCACATCCTTTCTTAGATAACAGGCACAACACTGCTCACAATACTCAAAATGAGAACTCCACAGTGCCTTAAAAAGCCTCAAAATTACCTCCTTGCTTTTATATTCTAGTCCTCTTGAAATGAATGCTAATATTTCATTTACCTTCCTTACCTCCAAGTCAACCTGCAAATTAACCTTCAGGGATTCCCACAAGAGGACTACGAAGTTCCTTTGCACCTCAGATTTTTGAATTTTCTCTCCATTTAGAAAATAGTCTACACTTCTATTTCTTCTACCAAGTGCATGACCTTCCCAGCACTATTCCATCTGCTACTTCTCCCTTTTGTATCTATGTGCTTTTGTAGCCTATGTGCTTCCTCAACACTACCTGCCCCTCCACCTATCTTTGTATCATCTGTAGACTTCATCATAATGCCGTCCATTCCATCATCCAATCTCCAAAGTCTCCTCAGCCACCTCTTTCAGAACCCTGGGCGTAGACCATCTCGTCCAGGTGATATACTGTAGCTACCTTCAGACCTTTCAGTTTCCCAAGCAACTCCTTCCTAGTAATGGCTACTTCACTCACTTCTGCCCTGGTCTGATATCCACTCTCACCTCTCTTTGACACCTTATATACCTGAAGAAACTTTTGATATCCTCTTTAGTATTATTGGCTAGCTTACCTTTGATTTCCATCATTTCCTTCTTTATGACTTTTTAGTTGTCTTCTGTTGTTTTTTAGAAGCTTCCCAATCTTGTAACTTCCCATTATATTTTGCTCTATTATATGCCCTCTCTTGGACTTTTATGATGGCTTTGACTGCCCTTGTCAGACCATGGTAATATCATTCTGCCTTTAGAATTCTTCTTCTTCTTTGGGATGTATCTATCCTGCACCTTCCAAATTGCTCCTAGAAACTCCAGCCATTGCTGCTCTGCCATCATCCCTAGTACTGTCCACTTCTAATCAGTTTTGACCAGCTCTCATGCCTCAGTAAATCCCTTTACTGCACTGTAATGCTGATACATCTGACCTGTGCCTCTCCTCAAATTGCAGGGTGAATTTTATCATATTATGACCACTTGCCCCTAATGGTTTATTTACCTTAAGCTTTCTAATGAATTCTGGTTCATTACACAGCACCCAATCCAAATAACTGATACCCTAGTGGGCTCTAAAAAGCCATCTTAGAATTTCCTCTCTTCAGCACTCTCTTGGAAGTGCTGAACTTCCTCTCAGCACCAACCTGACTTTTCTAATTTACCTGCATGTTGAAATCCCCAATGACTATCGTAACATTGCCTTTTGACGTGTATTTTTAACTTCCCGTTGTAATCTGTAGCCCACAACTTGGCTACTGTCTGGAGATCTATATATATAGATAGATAGATAGATACTTTATTCATCCCCATGGGGAAATTCAACTTTTTTCCAATGTCCCATACACTTGTTGTAGCAAAACTAATTACATACAATACTTAACTCAGTAAAAAATATGATATGCATCTAAATCACTATCTCAAAAAGCATTAATAATAGCTTTTAAAAAGTTCTTAAGTCCTGGCGGTTGAATTGTAAAGCCTAATGGCATTGGGGAGTATTGACCTCTTCATCCTGTCTGAGGAGCATTGCATCGATAGTAACCTGTCGCTGAAACTGCTTCTCTGTCTCTGGATGGTGCTATGTAGAGGATGTTCAGAGTTGTCCATAATTGACCGTAGCCTACTCAGCGCCCTTCGCTCAGCTACCGATGTTAAACTCTCCAGTACTTTGCCCACGACAGAGCCCACCTTCCTTACCAGCTTATTAAGACGTGAGGCGTCCCTCTTCTTAATGCTTCCTCCCCAACATGCCACCACAAAGAAGAGGGCGCTCTCCACAACTGACCTATAGAACATCTTCAGCATCTCACTACAGACATTGAATGACGCCAACCTTCTAAGGAAGTACAGTCGACTCTGTGCCTTCCTGCACAAGGCATCTGTGTTGGCAGTCCAGTCTAGCTTCTCATCTAACTGTACTCCCAGATACTTGTAGGTCTTAACCTGCTCCACACATTCTCCATTAATGATCACTGGCTCCATATGAGGCCTAGATCTCCTAAAGTCCACCACCATCTCCTTGGTCTTGGTGATATTGAGACGCAGGTAGTTTGAGTTGCACCATATCACAAAGTCCTGTATCAGTTTCCTATACTCCTCCTCCTGTCCATTCCTGACACACCCCACTATGGCCGTGTCATCAGCGAACTTCTGCACATGGCAGGACTCTGAGTTATATTGGAAGTCTGATGTGTACAGGGTGAACAGGACCGGAGAGAGTACGGTTCCCTGCGGCGCTCCTGTGCTGCTGACCACCGTGTCAGACCTACAGTCTCCCAACCGCACATACTGAGGTCTATCTGTCAAGTAGTCCACTATCCAATCCACCATGTGAGAGTCTACTCCCATCTCCGTTAGTTTGTGCCTTAAGATCTTGGGCTGGATGGTGTTAAAGGCACTAGAGAAGTCAAGGAATGTAATCCTCACAGCACAACTGACCCCATCTAGGTAAGAGAGTGATTTGTGCAGCAAATACGTGATAGCATCCTCCACTCCCACCTTCTCCTTATACGCAAACTGAAGAGGATCCTGGGCGTGCCTGGTTTGTGGCCTCAGATTCTGTATTATCAGCCGCTCCATGGTCTTCATCACATGCGACGTCAAGGCAACAGGTCTGAAGTCATTCAACTCCTTTGGTTGTGGATATATATCTCCCATTTGGGTCTTTTCACCCTTGCAGTTGCTTAGCTCTACCCTCAACAATTCTACACCTTCCAATCTTATGTCACCTCTTTCTAATGATTTGATTTCATTTTTAACCAACAGAGCCATGCCACCCCCTCTGCCTACCTGCCTGTCCTTTTGATACAATGTGTATCTTGGATGTTAAGCTCCCAGCTATGATCTTCTTTCAGCCATAATTCATTGATGCCCACAACATTGCGTGCATTCAAATATATGCAGTGTACTTATCTGAGTGCTGATCTTGGACTGCAGTTCAGCATTCAACACCATAATTCCATCCAGGCTTGACAAGAAGCTCAGAGACCTCGGATTTGACCCTGCCTTGTGCAGCTGGATCCTGGACTTCCTGTCAGATCGCCAGCAGGTTGTAAGAGTGGGCTCCCTCACCTTCAACACCCTGACTCTCATTAAAGGAGCCCCTCAGGGCTGCATACTGAGTCCGGCCCTTTACTCCCTGTATACCCATTACTGTATCGCTACCCGCAGCTCCAATCTGCTAATTAAATTTGCCGACGACACTACATTTATTGAACCAATTTGCACAACCCTAGTAAATACAGTTTTACAACACAATGACGACTTTGAACATCTTGCACTAAAATGGACTATGCTTGTCTTGTTCTAGTTGTGCTCTTTATTGTAAATCATGTGTAATTTATGGCTTTTTTTGTGAATGCTGCTATATATGATGTTTCTTATTTGTGAAGTTGCTACAAGCAAGTACTTCATTGAACCTGTGCCCACATGTATTTTTTCATATGGTAATAAACTCTGATTTTTACAACACTAGGTACAAACAGTCAGAAATGTAATGAAGAAAGGATTTCATTATGCAGCAAGTCATAGTAGTCTGGATAAGTATTCATGAAGTAAGGTTGACGTATAATCAATTCATTGAAGGATTTTATTTCTATTGTTCTTACAATTCAGAGTGAATCATTACAGGTGAAACAACAATTCATCTGAATAGGTTCCATTTTAATGTACTGTACATGATGCTCACAGTGTGGTCTGTTCCACACTAGGATTGAATAAATGCTTCAAAAAACAAAATTGGCAAATTTTCAAAGCTACTAGTAGAATAGGTATTACAAAGAGACATCACAGACATAATGAATTGAATGGCTTCCTTCAGGACCAATTTGATGTGATTCTAAGATTTGTGAATGTGTGTAAATGTACCTGCGCACTGCATCCAGACCATCTTTGCCTCCAGAGAAGGGAAAAAGTCTTTGTCAACGTAAGACAGACTAATTTCCCAGAAGTGATATATGCTGCTTTAACCCACATTAATATTCCCAACATGGTAAATGCAAATTCAAGTTAGTAATCTGACACCAAGCCATTGAACATTCCACGATACAGTTCTTGTGACAGCCAGAGAGTTCTTTTTATCCACTGAGCTCTGATCTCTGGTAATTAATGATACATATTATTATTAAAATATTTCAAAGCAATCTCTCAATAACAAGAATTTTTTTCTCCCAGTGGATTTCTAGATCCCTGCACTGCCAGACTTGCGTAAAACCAACACAGTAGAACTCTTGTCGATTTGGCATGCTTGGGAATTTTGCTGTGCTGGGCTGCAAGATTTTCTGGGCAATTGGATGTTATTCCCATTAATACTTCTAAAACCTTCTAATTTAAATATTACACTGAAGATAATAAATTACCCAAATTGGCAAGTTTAAAGGGAAAAACGAGGAACAAGGGAATTTTGGAAACATAGAGAGCCTGAGAACTAGGCCGCAGCATGTTAAAGCAAGTGTAGGAACCAGGGCCCTGGTGAGTTTAAGGAGCAAGGGATCCAAACCCTGGTAAGTTTAATTTCAGCATGGATTCTGGGGGCCCAGTAAGCTGAAGAGGAACATGGAAACAAAAACCCTGGTGAGCATAGAGCAGGGGTTCCCAACCATTTTTATGCCATGGACCCCTACCAAGAGTTCCATGCATCCCAGGCTGGGAACTCCTGCCTAAGAGCATGGGAGGATCAGACCATCTGAGAACCAAGGACCTGGTGAGTTTAAAATGAGTTCAAGAATTAGGGTCCTGATGAGATTTGGAAACTGGGTCCCATTATGCTAAAAGGAGAAAGGGATTCCGAGACCTGATGAGTTTTAAAGAGAGCGTGGGAAATGGAGTCTCAGGTTTAAAGGAATGCAGGAGACAGAGCAAGGTAAGTCTCTGAGGAAAATGAGGAGCAGAAGTCTGATGAGTTTAAAGGACATTTCGGAAGCAAGTCACAGTGAGGGTTGAAGGGAGTGCAGGGACCGACACACAGTAAGTCCAATGCCAGACCATCAGGAGTACCAAACAGAGAGCAGTTTATTTGAGTTTCACTTGTAAGGTTTTGAATCTACACTGGAGACCACATTTAATTATTTGTCCAGATTCTGTTCTTCATCCATTCTCCAATCTGATTTTTCATTTAAAATAAATCAGTTTAAACTGAATTCTGAAAATAGTGTTTGCGAAGCGGGGAAGCCACTGAGAGGGATACAGGGTTATGGAAAAAATCCATGTGCTGTCTCACATGGAAGACTGTGCAATGGTTCATCCTTGGATTGGAGCTTGAAACCACAAGTCTCATCCTTGACTGAGAGTGCTAACCACATGATAACAGACGTGGTTTATGTAACATCAGGTCTGTACCACGTGACCATTCACACTTGGCATTTTCTACAGATGTTCAGTGCACCTCTTCCAGAAGCTGACTGGACTTCACAGAAGAAGGCACTGTAAGAAATAGTGTAGAACATTTCAGCCCACAATGTTGTGCAACCTTTTAACCCAATGCAGAATCAATTGAACGCTTCCCTCCTACAAAGCCATCCATTTTTCTTTCAACAATGTGTCTACCTAAGAACCTCTTAAATGCTCCTTATGTATTTGGCTCTACTGCCTTTTCCAACTGTGCGTTTCATGCACTTACCAACCTCTGTGTAAAAAAACTACTTCTAACATCACCCCTGCACTTTCCTCCAGTCACCTTAAAAATATCTCCTCCTCTATTAGTCAATGTTGCCCTAGGGAAAAGGCACTGGCTGCTGTGCCTCTAATCATCTTATACACTTCTATCTAGTCTCCACTCACCCTCCTTCGCTCCAAAGAGAAATGCCATAGTTCACCTGGCAAGGCAGGTTCTCTGATCCAGGCAAAATCTTGGTAAAATTTCCTCTGCACTCTTATCTAAGGCTCCCACATCCTTTCCATAATTGTATGACCAGAACTGAAAACTATGTTCCAAGTATGTTCTAACCAGAAGTTTATAGAGATGCAATGTTAGCTCTTGGCACGTGAACTTAACACACCGACTAATGAAGGCCAACACACTGTTCAGTTACATAGCAACTTTGAGGTAATCGATGGCCTTGGGTCCCAAGATCTCTTTGTTCCTCCACACTGCTAAGAACCCTGCTATTAAACTTGTACTTTCCAAAGTGTATCTCTTTATGCTTTTCCAGATTAAATGTTATCTGCCACTTCTTAGCCCAGCTCTGCATCCTGTCAATATCCCGTTGCAACCTACGATCACCTTCTATACCATCAAGCTATGCGTCATCTGCAAACTTATTAACACACCCGTCCACTTCCTCATTAAAGTAATTTATAAAAATCACAAAGAGCAAGGGTCCCAGAACAGATCCCTGGAGAACACCACTAGTCACAACCCTCCAGGCAGAGTATGTTCCACCTACTACCACCCTCTGCCTTTTTTTTGGGAAATTTTGAATCCATGCAGTCATTTCCCTGGATCCCATACATGCTAACTCTGAAAGAAGCTTCCATGGGGAACCTTGTCGAAAGCCTTAGCACAATCCATATATACCACATCCACCACTCTACCTTCATCAACTTGTTTTGCGCTTCCTCGAAGTATTCAATCGGGCTTGTAAGACATGGCCTGCCCCTCAAAAAAGCCATGCTAACTATCCCTAATCAAATTATTAGTTAGTTACAATTGCACAATGTAACTTCTTTTATAAAGTCACTTTATTAATTTAAATTCACCCTTAGTGTCCTGTCTCTTAGGGAGTGAATAAGTGAAGATGCTAAAATACACAGGAATGCAAGTTAGTGAGAGTGCTTACGACAGAAAGGTTATTGAAAACCAACAGCAGTAAACCAGAATAAAGTCATTAAAGTATCAATCATTACTAATCATATCTTAGGTGTGTTAGACTGGACACTATAGATGGAGTTTTATTCTGCATTATTTCTTATCTGGGATAGGACAGTGCAGAGGGAACTTGATTCTAGAACAGTTTCCAGTTCTGACTTGGAAGTGATTAATGGAACAATATAGAATGAATTTTACTCCAGATTTTAAGATACCCAATAGCTAAAACTTGTTATTCCATGCCTGGGCATTCTTGGTGTTTGAGTACATTGGGAATAGAAACAGAATAATATAACAAATACTCAACAGGTCAGCCAGTACCTGTGGGGAGAGAAAAACTTAAAATTTCTGGTCTATCTTCAGAGGTGGAAGAGTTCTAAATTAAGTTGTTACAGAGAAGAGGAGGGAGGAAGTAAGAAAAATATGCAATTTTTGGGATAGACTAGGGACCAAGAGAAATTTAAAGACTTAAGTGGATTTGATTCTGCCCAAGAGAGGTAATGAAGACCTGTTAAATGGAGATGATCTGTCTGTAGTGCAGGTAATTAAAAAGATATAAAGGAGAACAGGGGAGCACTGGAACAATGAGATACTATCAACAGGGAAGGCAACAAAAGTGGCCAGTCTGATACAAACTGGAAAAGTTGATCACCTGAATCTGTTAAATTCATCATTGAGCCCTGAGGGCTGTAATGTATCTAGTTCTTCCTTGAACTTAGATTAGGCTTCACTAGAATGGTATAAGAGGCCACAAAAGAGAGTTCTAGTTGGGAATGGGATGAGGGATTAAAATGCTAGGATCTAGAAACTTAGGGAGTTATCTCTAGTAACTAGAGGTGTTCTGCAAAGCAATCACCTGCAATATATGTTTAAGTATGGCTCCAAATTTGTGAATGCAAATGCAGCATAGCAAACTGGAGCAGGTACAAATGAATTGTTGCTTCACCTCTTCACAGATGCTGCCTGACCAGCTGAATACCTAGATAATTTTCATCTTTTATCTTTCACAACCGTGGAGTGACAGTGTTTCTTTAGTCTTGGGATAAAGCCAAAAAACATGGAAATCGACCCTTTAGTCTAACTGGTTCAGACCAACCAAGATCCCTATCTAAGCTAGTCTGATCCTCAGTTGAATGGTTGAATTTATGATGTCTTGTAGAAAACAGATTGTCAGGTGGGAGGGAGCTTGAGGTTAAGAGGTGGTGAAAGTTACTGCCTGTTACACCACAGATGGTGTGACAAAGGCAATCATCTTCATTGTCAAGACTGCCCTCCCTTCTATTCAGCCAAGAGGTTTCCCAAGGCTACCTACTGTAAAACTTACAAAACAGGTTAAACACAGCCTACATCAACTTCCCATAGTAATGGAAATGTTCTCCTAGATTTCCACTGTACTCTTCACCCAAATCCCCTGAGACTATCATGTTAAAATATTACCATCCACCAATATTGGTCACGGTCCCAACCATTAATTCCCCATTTTCTCCTAATTCCCTTTGACTGCGGCACACCTGATTCCTATTTAAACCTGTAGCATAAATACCCCAGCTTTGCATCCACTTGTCGCCAGATCATTGTTTCAGCCAATGTGGCAGTTCACATTCCCGGTCGCTTAGGATTGTGTATTCTAAGTTTTACTTCAATACCGAGCTTTAAGTCTGCGTAACTCTGTCTCGCTGTGTCAAGGTAGGTGTTGTCTGCCATTTGCCTTTCCATTGGCCGTTCAGCTCAGCTACACTCTGTGTCAAGGTAAGTGCTGCCTGCCTTTCCGTTTGCCATTCAACTCCACCAACGCTCCGTGTCAAGATAAGAATTGCCGGCCGCCTGTCTTCTGTTTGTCATTCAGCTCCAGCAATGCCCTGTTTCAAGTTAAGTCTTGCCTGCCTCCTGCTTTTCCATTCACCCTCATGTTTGCCGTTCATCTCCAGCCACACTTGCACCCTCGTCTGCATCCTAACTCTATCTCTGTGCCAGTGTCCTTTGTTTGGGTTCGCCTATTCCTTGCAACAATATTACCCCTGAACAGAGCTCATTTCTCAACTTACCAACATTTCTTCAACAGCAGTTGCCAAACTCAGCAACCAAACTACTGTGCATATGATGGGAAAGTGCGTGGAAAGACAGACAGACATACTTTATTGATCCTGAGGGAAATTTGGTTTCGTTACAGCCACACCAACCAAGAATAGTGAAGAAATATAGCAATATAAAACCATAAATAATTAAATAATAATAAGTTAATCGTGACAAGTGGAAATAAATCCAGGACCAGCCTATTGGCTCAGGGTGTCTGACACTCCGAGGGAGGAGTTGTAAAGTTTGATGGCCACAGGTAGGAATGACTTCCTATAACGCTCAGTGTTACATCTCAGTGGAATGAGTCTCTGGCTGAATGTACTCCTGTGCCTAACCAGTACATTATGGAGTGGATGGGAATCATTGTCCAAGATAGCATGCAACTTGGACAGCATCCTCTTTTCAGACACTACCGTCAGAGAGTCCAGTTGGTGTCTGGTGAAGACAATCTTCATCTTCAAAACACACATTATCTAAACACATGCATACTGTATGTCTCTGTTCTCTCATTGCCACTGAGTCAAAATCTTGGACACTGAGATTCTGCAGATGCTGGAAATCTTGAGCAACACACACAAAGTTCTGGAGATCATGGCTGATTATTCACTGTGTAAGCAGGCGATGGGCAATAAATATCAGCCCTAACAGTGGCACCCATATATCATGAAATGAACCCTTCCCTGTATTATGTTTGGATTGAGGGCAAGAGTTGGAATGTCATGTTACAGCTGTACAAGACATTGGTGAGATCCACATCTGAAGTACAGAGTGCAATTCTCTACAGGGAGGAAAAAGATGAAAAAGGTGCAGAAAATTCACATCAGTGTTACCAGGATAGGCTAGCTTAAGTTATAAAGAGAAGTTGGTTAAGCTGGGACTGTTTTCCCTGGAGAGTAGGAGGCCTAAGTGAATACAATATAGATGTATATAAAATCTTGACAGACATGGGTAAGCTGGATGGTTACGGTATTTTTTTGATGGTGGGCGAGTCTAGAACTAGAAGGCATAGATCTGTGGTAATATTTAAAGGGGACCTGAGATATATGTTTTGCACAGAGGATGGTGGGTATTGGAACATACCGCTAGTAAAAGTAGTTAGAGGCAGATCCATTTACAATGTTTAAAAGGCATTTGGACATGTATGTGCAATAGGAAAACATTAGAATGCTACAGAATTGGAATTGGTATTGGTTTATAATTGTTACATGGGCCTTTGTATCTCCCTCTGAAATTGGATCCTTGACTCCTCAAGAGACCAGAGTTAGTGAGGGTCAGTAATAATATCTCCTCCTTGCTAAAACTCAACAAAAGTGCACCTCCAGAAGATGTGTTTAGCCTACTGCTCTACTCTCTTCACATTTATGACTGTGTGGCTAGATACAGCTCTATAAATTTGCCTCTGACACCACTGTTGTAGGCAGCATCTCGGAAGACAATGAGGAGGCGTATCAGAGCGAAATTGATCATTTGTTTGAGTTACGTCACACCAGCAACCTTTCACTCAACATCAGCAAGACTAAGGAATTAATAGTGGGCCTCAGGAAGAGGACATAAGGAGAACACACACCAGTCCATATTGAGGAGTGGTGAAAAAGGTGAGAATCTTCAAGTTCCTAAGTATCAGCATCTATTCTGGGCCCCAAAACATTGATGAAATCATGAAGAAAGAATGCCATTAGCTGTACTTCATTCGGAGTTTGAGAAGATTTGGTATGTCACCAAAGAATCTCGCTAATTTCTACAGATGCACGGTGGAGACCATTCCAGCTGGTTGCATCTCCCTCTGGTATGGAGGCTGTAATGTACAGTATCGAAAGAGGCTATGGTAGGTTGGAAACTCTGCCAGGTCCAGCAGGGACACAACCCTCTCCATCGTCAAGGCCATCTTCAAAAGGTGTTGCCTCAAGAACTCAGTATCCATCATTAAGGGATCTTGTCATCCGGGATTTGCACTCCTCTCAATATTACCATTGGGGAGGTGGTACAGGAGCACGAAGATCCGCACTCAAAGTTTTGGGAACAGCTTCTTCCCCATACCATCAGATTACTTAACTGCTCATGATCACTATCTTACTATTCCACTTTTGTGCTACTTATTTACTGCAACTTGTGTATTTTAAGTATTGTTCTGTACTGCTGCCACAGAACAACAAATTTTACAACATACGTCAGTGATAATAGATCTGACTCTGATGTAGTGCGTTCCAGTGAAAAGCTTGTCTTGCATACTGTTCACACAGATCAACTCATCACTCGGTCCATTGTGACAGAACAAGGTAAATCAATAACAGCATACAGACTAACAGCTACAGAGAAAGTCCACTGTCCAGATAATAAGGTGAAAGGTCATAACTAATGTTTTGTAATTCCAGAAACTGATCGAAAGGAAAACACAGGAGCCCGGAAACAGGTATTCTTCGTTTTACTTCCCTTTTCTTTTAGTGAGGCAAGCACATATGACATGGTGGCATAATGGCATATGCCATTCACGTACTTCTGATATGTAACCCATAATAAACGACAAAGAATGCTTAATTAAACAATGTATTTACAATATTACTCAAATATTGCTGAAATATCAAATACAGTACTCTCCTCTCTGCTTAGCTATAAAGTCCAACTCGATATAGAATGCATCTCAACTCAGATATGTTACACATTGCTCTCTAGTCATATCCTTGCCCTAAAGGCTTTGCAAAGCGTCACTTAGACGACACTGTAAAGATGTGGAAGGAGGTCATGTGGTCAGATGGGACTAAAGTGGAACATTTTGGCCACAACACTAAGAGGTATGTGTGGAGTAAATCCAATACTGTGCATCAGACAGGTAACACCATCACTACCGTGAAGTATGGTGGAGGTAGCATCATGCCATGGGGATGCTTTTCAGCAGCAGGGACTGGAAATCTGGTCAGGATTGATGGGAAGATGAATGCTGCTAAACGCAGAAAATGTACTGGATAAAAACCTGCTAGCCTCTGCCAGAAAGCTTATGGAACTCTGGCTTCGGCTAGCGGCTGAATATAGGGGGTGATAGCCCCTGGCCCGGCCAAACTTAAGAAATCTCGTTTGGGTGGATGCTGTACGTTGTGTCCCCTGTTACAAATCAGTACCCCAAAATGACAAAGAGTACACAGTACGCGATTAAACGATTAAGCTTTATAATTCTTACTTTGACTATATGGTTGGTAAAGAAATGAAAAAAAGAAAAGAAAGGGCCCAATCTTATGAAACAGTCTGATGCGCAATGTTGGAGCTCCCTGATAAGTCAATCGTTCACCATCGACCTCCTCCGATCGTCACTGCCCTTCAGACTCTCGCTCCAAGTTCACCCCGTCTGGTGGTCTACCAACTCTCTCCATTCATGTCTTCTGTCCTCATCTCTCCCCGGCAAAAGACCACGGTAATCTCTTTTCCAGCTCACAAGAAAGAACCCTGTTACCTCTAGATGTAACCCAAACATTGCTGCTACAGAGGAACATTACATTATCAGTGAAACTTTACAGCATGTTACACAGCAGTGAAACCCTATAGCATGTTACACTTAAATGGGGAGGAGTTCCGTCTTCCAGCAGGACAACGATCCAAAGCACACTGTCGTAGCAAGCATGAAGTGGCTTCAAATGAAGAGAATTGATGTCCTTGAGAGACCCAGTTGGAGTCCTGACCTTGACCCATTCAAACATCTCCGGCAAGACCTCAAAATTACTGTCCACCACCACTCCCCAACTGACCTGGCACAGCTTGAGCAATTTTGCAAGGTGGAGTGAGCAAATCTTGCTCCATCGCATTGTGCAAAGTTAATAGAGATTTATCAAAAAAAAACTGGCTGTACAGCTGCGACAGGTGGTTCAAGGAGGGATGAATACTTTTGAACTGCTGATGTTTCAGTTTTTGAATTTTTAGTTTAATATGCTTTACAATTTCCCCAGCTTTTGGGGCTCTACTGTGAAAAAAGGAGCCTGTGATTCACAAATTAAAAAAATCTCAGTTAAATTGATCAAAATTCCTGGTTGTAGTACTCATTTATCTAAACAAAGGGTTGGAGGCTGGTACTTTATCAAGGTACTGTATATTCACAGTATATTATATAATACAACTACTACATAGATATCCACAGCACAGTATATTTCAAATTGTCCCATTCAGGGCTAAAGATTTAATCAGTACGCAGGATTTCTTACTGTTGTGGGATAACATCTTTCCTGACAAGGAGCGTTGCTCTGCTTGGTAGGTGAGACTTGTAGCTGTGAAACTATCTTAGGTTCAGACACCTCCTCCATGGTGGTTGCAGGAGCTGACTCCGGGACTGCAGGAAGTGGTTCTGACAGCTCTGGGCACTTCTCTTCTCTATTAATTGACTCACCTCTCCTCAAATGAATGATGAATGTGTAGGAGAACGGTTCCGTTCTGTCCTTAATCATTCCTTTTGATCACCTCTGTAGTCCTCACCAGGACTGCTTGTACGGGAGTGAAACATTGTGCTTCCTTGTTTGTCTCAGCTGTTTGTCCTGCATAGTCACTTTGAGATTGGGTTTGAGGAGATCCAAGAGTGAACGCAATGGATGACCCAGGAACAGCATAGGCGGTGAGTTACTTTTTATGGAGTGTGCTACATTGCAATATGCAAAGAGAGATTGGCTCGCAGTGCATTCTTCAGGTTCCGGACAAACCATTCCTCCTAGCCATGGTGCAGTGTAGATGTAATATGTCTTGTTCCATTTATTTTCAGGAATGACTGAAACTGTTCCATAACAAACTGTGATCCATTGTCACTGACTAAGTGTTCTGGAACACCAGTCCCTGAGAAGGGGCTTCTGAACACATCAGCAGTGTGCAAGGTTGTAGTGGAGGCCATTGGGAAAGCTTCTGGCCACTTTGTAGCTGCATCCCCTACTGCCAAGAAGTTTGTGCCCATGAATGGTTCAGCAAAATATACATGAATCCTCTGCTAGGGCAATGCCGGCCATTCCCAGGGTTGGAAAAGTGCCGCTCTTGGTATCTTCTGCACATGCTGGCAACTGGAACAGTGAATGGCAACTACTCGATCTGCTGATCTATCCCAGGCCACCAGACACAGTTTTAAGCCAATGCTTTTATTTTGACCACACCTAGATGACCGATATGTAATCAAATTTAATCACCGATATTTATCCATCAATCGCAACACGTGATATGGCTGCCCCTATACCATAAGGAAAGGCGTCACAGGCAAGCTTCACTGGATGATGTGGATTATAATGTGTGAGCACAGTGTCTGACGTCACCATTTCCCTTGCCTTTTGGAAAGCCACCTCAACAATGCTTTGTTCATTGCCATTTCTTCCCAATCTGTCATAAAGAGTTCAAGACATGGAGCAGAGTATCTAGGGTTGGCAAGAGCCCGTTATAGTAATTGACAAATCCTAAAAAAGGTCTGCGACTGTGACACGTCCTTTGGTCTTTGGGCATCCGGTACTATTTAAATTTTCTCAACATGTTTGTGTAATGCTTGTACATCAATGATGTGACCACAGTAAGTAATGCTTCGTTAAAGAACTTGCACTTGTCACATTGTGCTCTGAGCCCATAATCTTCCAATCTTTTTAACACTACCTTGAGATTTTGGAGATGTTCCTTGTCATCCTCATCGGTAACAATGATATCATCCAGGTAACATTGATTACCTGGGCAGCCTTGCAGCAGCTGGTCCATAGCTTTCTGCCAGAGTGCAGGTGCAGATGCTACACCAAAAATAAACTTACTATAGCAAATAAAGCCTTTTGCATGTGTTTATGGTGAGAAACACTTTGGACTCTTTTTCCATCTCCATCTGTAGGAAGGCCACAGCTAAGCCCAATTTGCTGAAGTGTTTCCCTCCAGAAATATTTGCAAAGATATTCATTGTCCAGGGCAGAGGGTATTGATCTACTTTCAGTACTGGGTTAATGGTGACCTTAAAATCACCACAGATCCTGACAGAGACATCCTTCTTGGCTACTAGGATCACTGGCATTACCCATGAGCTCCATTCAACCTTCAAAAAGAATTCCTTCAGCCTCCTTGCGATCTGGCTCATTGGCTACGTCATCATGGATAGTGTAAGGAACCAGATGGGCTTTGCAAAACTTGGGTGTGACATTTTCATTTTATACTCTTTTACCATTGATATGTTTGAGGTTTCCAGTGCCACCCTTGAACACTGCTGTGTCACCATTCCGTACCTGTCTTAATTTTCTCTCAGTAGACTCTGTTGCAGGGGATGCAGTATGTGAATGGTGGATGGATCTCCAATCAAGTTGTAGTCATCTCAGCCTATCATGGCCCTGTGATGCTGGCCCTCCTGTTTTTACCACATGCAGTACAAGCCCAATGTGGCTTGTTCGTTGTTGTGTTTCACTAATATAAATGTCACTCCCACAGGAGTTATCTTTTTTTCCATTATAAGTTCTTAGTTGGATATCTGCAGGCTTCAGTTCAGTGTCTTTGAAATACTGTTCAAACCCATTTTGAGGAATGATTGAAACAGCCGAGCCAGTGTCCAGTTCCATTTTAATTAATTTGCCATTCACTTCTGGTGCTTGTCTCCTATTAATTTAAAACGGTCAAATTTAAAAATGCAGGGCCAAGAGGAGTGGTACTGTTGGAGTGGAACTGTATTAGAGTGGGGCAGACTTTTGGCTTTGGCTCAACAGGTATGGACGATGTAAATATCTGGTAAGCTTTTTCTTGCTCGTTCTTTATCTGTAAATGTATGGTTAGGGCAGTAAGATTGGCTCCAGAGGTTATGTTTGTTCTTGTTCCTTTCCGTGCCTTGTGATGCATTGGGCAGCAACTCTTTAGCGTTTGCCTGTTTTTTTTTCACAAGGCCAAGTTGCTAGGTTGATGCTCAATCCAGCATGGATGGAAAGTGTTGAAGGAGCCGGCAGGATTCTAACCCAGGAACACTAACCTCAAAGTCCAGTGAAGATGCCACTACACCACAGGCCGGAAATGGTTCCAACCTCCCAGATAACCATATCTGCACCAAGTGCACCAAGCTGCAGCTTCTCAGAGAATGCAATAAGGAACTGGAGCTGCAACTTGATGACCTTCAGCTCATGAGGGAAATTGAGGAGATGATAGATAGGAGTTAAGAGGAGGTAGTCACCCCTTCTTCTTCTTCTTCAGTTGTCCATCAAAATCCAATGACGATGTCCACTCTTTTAACGGTGAGATCTTTGATGACTATACAGTCCTATCCTGGACCCACAAGCTCTACTGCAGGTGGGACATGTATATGTGGTAGTGGTGGTAGTGATGGTAACCATGGCTGCATTTCTTCTGGCTCCCTTCTGCTGTCTTCTGGTTCTTCTTTCCATCTCCAGAATACGAACCCCATCCCTACACCGCTGTCGCCAAGTGATACGGTCAGCAGCAACATCCTCCAGGTCCTCAGGTTCTGGATTACGCCTGTGCCACATGCCAGTGAGGGCAATAATAGAATGACTTACCAGAATGCATATCTGAGGAACTGGCGCAGGGGGCAGTGTTTCAGATTATCATCATTTGGATCTCTTCTGGGCAATGTATGACCTGTATGAAAAGGACAGGCTACACCTGAACCAAGGGAGACCAATACCCTTGCAGGCTAGAACTAGTGAGGAGGCTTTAAACTAATTTGGCAGGGGAATGGGAAATGGAGTGATAGGCTGAGGATAGGGATGTTGATTGACAAGCTGAGGTAGTATCTAGTGAGACTGTCAGGAAGGACAGGCAGATGATAGGGCATAATTGCAGTCTGTGGGATGGGTTGCAGTGTAAAAGGGACACAAAATTGAAAAGGGTGAGAAGTACAGGACTGAAGGTGTTATATTTGAATGCACACAGTAGATGAAATAGGGTAGATGAACTTGTAGCGGAGTTAGAGATTGGCAGGTATGACGTTGTAAGTATCATGAAGTCATGGCTGAAAGATGATTGTAGATGGGAGCTTAATATCCAAGAAGGGACAGACAGATAGGCAGAGGAGGAGAAGTGGTTCTGCTGGTAAAAAAAATAAAATCAATTTTTGAAATGAGATGATATAGGATCAAAAGATGTAGATTCATGTGGTTAGAGTTAAGAAACTGCAAGGGTAAGAAGACCCTGATGGAAGTTATTTACAAGCCTCCAAATAATTGCACGGATATGCTCTACAATTTCAGCAAGAAATGGAAAAAGGCATGTCAAAAAGGTAATGTTATGGGGGATTTCAATAAGCAGATGCATTTGGAAAATCAAGTTGATGTTGTTAGGGCGTATTCTGGAGTTGTAGAATATAGCAAATATTAATTACAGCAGCAATCAGTCTTCAGATTTGAATGTGGATTGTAGATCGAGTTTAAGATGCAGCTCAGAACAATGGTGATCTTGGAGCTGCAGACTGCGGTCAAATGCAAACCGAGAAACACCCCATTGACCTGAAATGTCTGCGTGTGCATGAATGCAGCACAGAGACAGCAGTGATTACCAGTCTTTGTGGGTGTCTGCGAGTGTTGATGTGAAGATCTAGGTGTTTCACAGCTATGTGTAATTCAAAGTAGGTAGATTGTAACTATAGAATTGACCTGCTGTTACCTCTGATCTTTAGCATATAAAAATGTCATGTAATATTTGTTCAGAGAGCCTCTACTGAGAGTGTCTTCTATATCACCAGCTTCATTGTCCCTCAGGTAACTTCCTTCACATTCATGACATTTTGGGATTCACCCAGAGTATGCTCATGACCCATTGTGTGACCGGTCATCTCAGCAGTCTAAATAGGTGAGTATTTTTAAGATAAGCCCACGCTTTGATCTGTTCAGGTCAATGATCACAGAATCACAAGGTATCATGAACACAGCAGAGAACTGAACTAGTAGATGTACGACGGGTGATTGATATGTTTGTGGCCTAAGGTAGAAGGAGTCAATTTTAGAAAACCGAGCACATTTATTTTTCAACATAGTCCCCTCCTACATTTACACACTTAGTCCAGCGGTCATGGAGCATACGGATCTTGGACGTCCAGAAAGTGTCCACTGATGGGTGATTGATAAGTTTGTGGCCTAAGGTAGAAGGAGATGAGTTATTCAGCTCTCGTTACATGCACATGCAGTTCAACTCTTTGAGTGATTATTTCAAGAAAATTTGAAGTTAATAACTCATCTCCTTCTATCTTAGGCCATGAACCTATCAATCACCCCTGATGAGTTATTAACTGATAAGTTATGAAAATAAATGTGCTGGGTTTTCTAAAATTGACTCCCCAAATATTTTTGGGTAATTTGGTGAGGCAGGGCCACCAGTTATGAAGGATGAAACACCAATGGGGTACGTATATTCCCATTCAGGGAACCGTATAGTAGCTGACTTATTTGAGAGTGTGTTTGTGTGTTTTAAGAATACATCTGTAACCCTGGTGTAACAGTTTAAATGCAAAGGATACACCAGACAGTATGAGTTCAGATGCACACACGTGGCAGATTTCAGAGTACATACTCCGTGGTTTTAAATGTGTACTGTTTAATTTTTATCCATCAGTTATATTTTGCAGTGTGAAGATATCTGAGGGAGAGGTTATACCCAGACAGATCTGTCAGGATGGGACCTAATAAGGTCAGACAACATCAGGTCGAGAACCCTGACGACCCCGGTCAGCTCTTGACCCTGATTACGACCATCCATAGGCATTTTGTCAGAGCTACCTCCACTTACAGCACCCTACAGGAATGCAGAATTCTGGTGCCAGCTTGAGGAAATGATTGAAATTCACCAAATGCACCCCGAAGATATACATGTGTTGGTAAAAGCGAAGTGAGGGTAACAGAGAACTGATAATTTCAGTGCTTCAGAGAGCTGATGAGCCTACCATAGATTATGCAGAGTATAAGTATCGAGTGCATGAGGAGAATCCAGCGAGGCATGATCTATTCTTCATGAAAATGCTGAAGGAAGGCCTGAGCTCAGCCCAACAGGAAGTTTTAGGTATGGGGATAGCGTTGGGATCGACATACTCCGCGATAGTATCATTGCCCGGTCAGGTAGGTGGGAGGGGTGAAGAGAGGTTGTAAAGCAGCTCTAGTGGATGTAGATTCTGTAACATCACAGAGGACTTGTTTAGTGTGTCAGCGATAAGGGCACCTAGCAAGGAACTGCTGGAATGGATGATTTGTTACAAATATAGCTTCTCGAGCTATGGTTAAGGCAGTATCCTGAAACAAGAGCAAGGTGTGAGAATCACTCACTAAAAAAGGCCGAATACACAGCAGCACCCTCTCTTTCTGATTTGTCTGCTGACCAGATTATAGAGCAGGTGAGGTCAGACAAATGGCTAGCAGCGGCCTCTATTGCCTGTAGTGGTCACCCATGGGTGTACTCAAGAAGTTTATAAGGGGCCGGCAATGTGAAATGTTATTGGACACAGGGTCATCAGTATCAATAACTGATCTACCCTTGCCCACAACAGGAAAGGCGATTTACATTATCAGTGCAGGAGGTGAAACAATAAGGGTGGAGAGAAGTTGGCCCCAGGTACTTGAGATTGAGGGAGAGCAACTTCCTGTGGATTTTTGGGGTGCCCAAACAATGCAGGGACTATCCAAAGGATAGCCACACTGAGTAAGGCAGATGCTATCATAACACAGGAAAAGGCAAAATAGCATGGAAGAGACAGGAACAGTGAATATGTGTGACCAACAGTGCAGCTAACATGACCCACAGAGAGTATGCCGGAATTTCGAGGGTATAAAGGGGCAGAAGTGAGCGCAATTGCTATTATGAGGGAGATGGTGCTTGGGAAACTGAAAAGTCTGAAAGTAAATAACTCACCTAGACCTGATGGACTACACTCCAGGGTTCTAAAGGAAGTAGCTGAAGAGATTATGGCAGCTTTAGTATTGATCTTTCAAGAATTAATAAATTCTGGCATGTTTCCAGAGACCTGGAAAATTACAAACCTTATTCTACTCTTCAAGAATGGAGAGAGGCAGAAGAAAGGGAATTGTAGGCCAGTTACCCTGACCTCAATGGTTGAGAAGATGTTGGAGTCGACTGTTAAGGATGTGGTTTCAGGGTACTTGGAGGCACATGACAAAATAAGGGCAAATCTTGCCTGACAAATCTGCTGGAATTCTTTGAAGAAATAACAAGCAGGATAGACAAAGGAGAATCATTGATGTTTTGTACTTGGATTTTCGGAAGGCCTTTGACAAGGTGGCACGCGTGAGGCTGCTTAACCAAGAGCCCAGGGTTTTACAGGAAAGATTCTAGCATGGATAGAGCATTGGCTGATTGGCAGGAGGCAAAGAATGGGAATAAAGGAAGCCTTTTCAGATTGACTAGTGGTGCTCCACAGGGGTCTGTGTTGGGACCACTTTTTATGTTGTATGTCGATGATGTGGATGATGAAATCAATGACTTTGTCACCAAGTTTATGAATGCTACGAAGAAAGGTGGAGGAGCAGATAGTGTTGAGGAAGCAGAAGAGCTTAGATGGATTAGGAGAATGGACAAACAGGTGACAGATGGAATACAGTGTCAGGAAGTGTAATGTCATGCGTTTTAGTAGAAGGAATAGAAGGAATAAAAACTCAAAACTCCAAGTTGCAAAGGGATTTGGGAATCCTTGTGCAGGATTCCATGAAGGTTAACTTGCAAGTTGAATTGGTGGTGAAGAAGGCCAATGCAATGTTAACATTCATTTCAAGAGGACAAGAACATAAAAACAAGGATGTATTGCTAAGGATTTATAAGGCACTGGCGAGTTCTCACTTGGAGTACTGTGAACAGTTTTTGGCCCCTTCAGAAAGGATGTGCTGACTTTGGAGAGAGTTCTTGAGGAAGTTTACAAGAATGATTCCAGGAATGAAAAGGTTATCATATCAGCAGTGATTGAAGGCTCTGGGCCTGTACACACTGGAATTAAGAAGAATGAGGGGTGGCATCTCATTGCAACTTATCAAGTGTTGAAAGGATTAGATAGAGTGGCTATGTAGAGAATGTTTCCTATGGTGGGAGGGTCTAGGACCAGAGATCACAGCCTCAAAAGAGAGCGGCATCTATTTAGAACAAAAGATGAAGTGAAATTTCTTTAGCCAGAGGGTGATGAGTTTGTGGAATTTGTTGCCATAGACAGCTGTGGAGGCAAGGTCACTGGCTGCATTTAAGGCAGAGGTTGATAAGTACTTGATTAGTCAGGGTGTGAAAGGTTAGAGGTAGAAGGCAGGAGAATGGAGTTGAGAGGGAAATGAATCAGCCATTTACTCTTATGTTTTATGTCTTATGGTCTTACAGAAATGGGTATTCTTAGTTATACTTTCTTTTTCCTTAAGTGAGGTGCACTCATAAGACACAGTGGCATAATAACATATGTTATTCAGGTCCTTCTTACATATGAATTATGTAAACAACAAAGAATGCTTAATCAAACAATATATTTACAATATTACTCAAATATTACAGAATTATTAAATACACAACAAAAACAAGGGCCAAATGCAAGCAAATAGGACTACCTCAAGTCAACATCTTAAATGGAATGGCCAAGTTGGGCCAACGGGCCTATTTCTATGCTATATAACTCTGTGACTCTATGACCCCAATCCATTTGTGCTTGGATGAAGCCAGGCATTGCAAGGTAAGAAGCCAAACAAAGTGTACAAGAAGTACAGCAAAGCACAATAAAAAGAGAAAATAGAAACACTTAACAAAAGAGATGCATTAAACTGAAAATTCACATCTGTCATTGGTATCAGTAAAAGGAGTATATTTTGTTAAAACAAAACATTCAAGCAATAGGACCCTGAGAGGATAGGACCAATCAAGTGTGACAGCGGAAAAGTGCGTATGGAACCGGAGGAGGAAGTAGAGGTACTTAATAAATACTTTGCTTCAGTATTCACTACGGAAAAGGACCTTGGCAATTGTGGGGATGACTTACAGTGGACTGACAAGCTTGAGCATATAGACATCAAGAAAGAGGATGTGCTGGAGCTTTTGGAAAGCATCAAGTTGGTAAGTCACCGGGACTGGACGAGATATACCCCAGACTACTGTGGGAGGAGAGGGAGGAGATTGCAGAACTTCTGGCAATGATCTTTGCATCATCAATGGGATGGGAGAGGTTCCGAAGGATTGGAATGTTGCGGATGCTGTTCCTTATATTCAAGAAAGGGAGTAGAGGCAGTCCAGGAAATTATAGACCAGTGAGTCTTACTTCAGTGGTTGGTAAGTTGATGGAGAAGATCCTGAGAGGCAGGATTTATGAACAATTAAAGAGGCATAATATGATTAGGAATAGTCAGCATGGCTTTGTCAAAGGCAGATCATTCCTTATGAGCCTGACTGAAATTTTTGAGGAGGTGACTAAACACATTGATGAAGGAAGAACAGTAGATGCAGAGTATATCATCGCAGCAAGGCACTTGATAAAGTACCCCATGCAAAGCTTATTGAGAAAATAAGGAGGCATAGGATCCAAGGGGACCTTGCTTTGTGGATCCAGAATTGGTTTGCTCACAGAAGGCAAAGAATGGTTGTAGACGGATCAGATTCTGCATGGAGGTCGATGATCAGTGGTGTGCCTTTGGGATCTGTTCTGGGACCCCTACTCTTTGTGATTTTTATAAATGACCTGGATGAGGAAGTGGAGGGATAAGTTAGTAAATCTGCTGATGACACAAAGGTTGGGGGTGTTGTAGATAGTGTGGAGGGCTGTCAGAGGTTACAGCGGGACATTGATAGGATGCAGAACTGGGCTGAGAAGTGGCAGATGGAGTTCAACCCAGATAAGTGTGAGGTGGTTCATTTTGGTAGGTCAAATATGATGGCAGAATATAGTATTAATGTTAAGACTCTTGGCAGTATGGAGGACCAGAGGAATCTTGGGGGTCTGAGTCCATAGCACACTCAAAGCAGCTGCACAGGTTGACTGTGGTTAAGAAGGCATATGGTGTATTGGCCTTCATCAACCGTGGGATTGAGTTCAAGAGCCAAGAGGTAATGTTACAGCTATATAGAAACCTGGTAGGACCCCACTTGGAGCACTGTGCTCAGTTCTGGTCAACTCACTACAGGAAGGATGCGGAAACAATATAAAAGGTGCAGAGGAGATATACAAGAATGTTGCCTGGATTGGGGAGCATGCCTTATGAGAATAGGTTGAGTGAACTCAGCCTTTTCTCCTCGGAGCAATGGAGAATGAAAGATGACCCGATAGAGATGTATAAGATGATGAGGGGCATTGGTCATGTGGATAGTCAGAGGCTTTTTCCCAGGGCTGAAATGGCTAACACAAAAGGCCACAGTTTTAAGGTGCTTGGAAGTAGGTACAGAGGAGATGTCAGGGGTAAGTTTTTTTACATGGAGAGTGGTGGATGCATGGAATGGGCTGTCGGCAGCGGTGGTGGAGGCGGATACAATAGGGTCTTTTAAGAGACTCCTGGATGGCTACATTGAGCTTAGAAAAATAGAGGGCTATGGGTAAGCGTAGGTAGTTCTAAGGTAGGAACATGTTCAGCACAGCATTGTGGGCCAAAGGGCCTGTATCGTGATGTAGGTTTTCTATGTTTCTATGTTCAACTACAGCTGCCAACAGATTGGCAAAGTATCTACAGAATGCTTTTTGTTTTGGAATTAAACTGGTACCAAAGAGACAACTGAAAGTTTTGCTCTCTGTATTAAAAGAGGAGAAAAATCTGAAGGATTTATACAGTGGATTTCAGTTAATTGGGCCATCAGTTAATCGGGGTAGCCACTTATTTGGGACAACTCTTAAAGAACAAAATTGAGAAAATACTAGGATTCCCTTCATTTATTTGAAACGATATGTCACCTAATTGGGACAGGAGACCATTGCTGAACAGTTTCTAACTAGTGTCAGTCCCATGCAATTTCGTAGCCATCAGACACTACACCGTGCTTAGAGCAATTTTTTTAAGTAGCATGTTACGTGTTTGTGTCCAAAAAACAGTAAATTTTGTCACTGATAGATGGAGAGAAAAAGTTTTGTAAGACAATTCCGAACCCTTTTGCTCACTGCAATTTCAAGTATTTAGGCTTGGAAACGGCTGGGAGTGAAAATGAAACAATTTCACTACTTCAACAAGAACTTAACAAAAAACTTGGAAGGTATCAACAATGATTTTGAATGCTACATGAAAATGAAGATTTGGAGGATACAATTGTCAAAAGCATTGCATGAAGGCAGCCCATTATCTGCTCTAGGGGATTGCCTGATTTAGTTCATTTACAGCCAATCAAGAGAGTACAGGCGTGTACACTGGATGAATTTCTCTGTCAATAACTATTAAGAACTAATATGTAGTTTTATAGTACTGTAGTTGTATTGGCAGTGTTCTAATTTGTTCTGTATTTTATTTAAACACATAATTTGTTACTCAGTTAAACAGCAGTTTGTCCTATGTATATATTTTTAATTATTTCCATCAAAATTCAGCTCATTGGGGCACCCATTTAATTGAGCCAAAATGTACTGGTCCCGATGTATCCCAATTAACTGGAATGCACTGTATTTTCCTACAGAGATCTGATGCCCACCTTTAAAAGGAGGATTTAAACCAATGTTGTGGAGTGCTTCAGCTTCATTTATTTTCCCTTCCTCATAAAAAGCAAGGGGTAACTGTTGAGCTTGGATGTTTTTGGAATCTTTGATTGAAAACTCACTTTGTTGGAAGCAAGGACATAGTAATTCTGCTGTGGTCCATGTGATTTGATACATTATTACAACTGTTTTCTTCTGTTTCCTCCACTCTTGTTAGCGTATCTTTAACATTCACTATCACTCTCATCCATAACCTTTATCCTTACTTGGGTGCTATAATGTCCATTGGTTATTTTTTATATTATTGTTTAATAGAGAAAGACAATGAAAAGCTTTAAGGCAAACATCCTCTGTCGATGGCAAGCAACATGACAATTGTAGGCCCAGTGGCCAAAGATCCTGGACTGTGGTTTATGATTCCATTATATCGAAGTATCTTTCTTGACCAGAAAAGATAGACCAAAAACTTAAAGGTATCTAAAGCTTGAATCTACAAGGGCAGTTATAGAAGACCCTCCCATCCTTAAATGCAGCAGCAAATCTGAAATATCCAGTTCAATAGAAGCTACCACCAAAATTTCTGTTTGAATTTTTAAATGTTTTAATCCAGTTCAAAACAAAGCAGATTTAAATTGCCTATCACAAGCGAGCTCATTATGCTGTTCAAAGGTAGCAAAGATCGATAATGGCAATAGGTTACACAAAGGAAAATTACCAGCAGTTTGCGCAGAATATATCTGAATCTCGACAATCTCCTCTGTTAACAATAGACAGGGAGTTTATACATTTTCTTAAACTGAACTAATTGTTCCCAGGCCACCATTGTGGTAAGAATAATGATGCAGTTTTTCAGTTCAGTGTTTGTGTTATGGCAGCTGTAGTTTCTGTCTAAACTGTCTTGCAGAAGTGATTGAGTGCACATTTAATTCCCTTGGGACAGTTGGACAAAACATAAACTCAATGTTCCCATTAATTATGTTAAATATATCTAACATGGTTATTAGGAGATTGAGTTGAGTTATGGTAATTAAAATAAAACAGCAATATTTATAAAGTTTCATGTATTAAAAATTTTCCAAAGCATTCACGGATATTATACAGTATGTTCCAGTCAGTTTAATCAATTTGCATACCAAAGTTATTACCATCAAATTTTACTCTATCATTCAAAATCTCAGAAACCTTTAAAATGTTTCCATGGCTTGTAATGAATTCCTAATAGTCTTCCACGTGGCTGTTTATCTCAGAGAATAAATTAATCATTTTATTCCCAAATTGGAACCCTTTTGGGCACATTCTATCTATTAATCAATACATCTCTATGTTAATCTTGCATGCAGTCACCAACCTGCTCAACCTCTGTCCATAGTACATTTATACAATTTTGTCTGTTTGAAGTTATCAACCACAATCTCACGGACGATGTTCATTTTGTAACAATGTACACACTGGTTTACATGCTATATGAAGAACTGTCACACACTCTTTGTTATGGCAGGTCCTCTGATATGATAATACCAAGGAATTTAAAGCTATTGATTCCAGTCCCCTAATGAGGAGAGGCTTGATGTCCTCTGGATTCTTCCTACTGTGGTTCTTTGGTTTTGCTGATGATCAGTGAGAGGCTTTGCACTGGCACCATCTAACCTGATTTTCCATCTCCTTCCAATATGCCAATTCATCACCACCTCTGGTTCAGCCAACAACAGCCGTGTCAACAGCAAACTTAATATGGCATTGGAGCTCTACTCATGGGTTTAAAATGGAACCGTGACTGTACTGATGGAAGTCTGCAAATGCGGAAATTGAGTATCCAGCTGCACAGGGAAGTATCGTGGCCCAGGTCTTGGAGTTTAGTGATTAGTTTCAAAGGGATGATAGTGTTGAATGCTGAGCTGCAGTCAATGGAGGTCATCCTGATGAATGTATCTTCCCTGTCCTGATGTTCAAGAGCTGAGCAAAGCACCAAAGTAGTTGCCTGCTGTGATGGTAGGCAAAGTGGAGTGCATCCAAGGCACCCTCCAAGTCACTGCATTTTCAGTGTTCAGTGGCTGATTTCCTTTTAAAGGAATGCATGAATTCCATGTCTGGTTTAAACTAAAAATTCCATACCCAGACCAATCTCTGGCATACTAGGATTTACTCCCTTAATTCTTTTTATTCTTATCTTAAATTTGCGCCTAATTATTGCCAGCCAACCAGAGGAAACGATTTAATGTTATTTATCTCAATCTTGAAGACATCAATTAAATCAGCCCTTAATCTTCTCAACTTTTTGTGAAAAACATCAACTTTAAGACCCTATTCCCAAGCATAAACACTTTCTTAGTCACATGATAAATTATGTAGCTCATGCCTTCACAATAATTTCATTTGTTTCATTTTCCTTCCTTTTCAGAACAATGTATCTCTACCTATTCTATAGGCAAACTGCTGGACATAGATCTTAAGACATCTAATTGGTTCCAGGCATCTGGAAAGGGAAAATCTAAAGTATCCTCAGGGATAAGAAAGAAGTTCTTCTACTTTTCCCATTCACTATGAAGCCCTCGACTGAAACTTCTGTGCTGGCACCTTTGTTAAGCTTCTCGCCATGTACTGCTCAATTAATCCCACTGTTAAAATGAGTTGAAATGAGTGACAAACTGCCGGAGGAAATCAGTGGGTCAGGCAGCATCTGTGGAAGGAAATGGACAGTCTATCGAAAATGTTGACTGTTCATTTCCCTCCACAGATGCTGCCTGACTCATTGAGTTCCTTCATCAGTTTCTTCATTGCCCCAGGTTTCTATGATTATGTCTTGGTTAAAATGTTGTACATGTTCAAATGATACAACATCCACATTTGCAATGCAAGAGTGAGCTGATAATCTATTCATAAGTAGTGTTCAATAAAGGATGATAATTAGCTTGTCCAATTAGGATCAATCACTCAATTTATGCTAAGGAAACAAAAAGACTACTTGATAACTTAATACCTGAATACACTTCCAACAGTGCAGCAGTCCCTCAGTAATGCACGGAAAGGTTAGCTTGAAGATGAGACAATGAGACATTGACTAATAAGTGTGTGGAGTTGGAGTGATTTCTTTATCTGCAAGAAGACCCTGTTTCTTGTAGAATTCAATTCTGTTTATCCTTTTCCTAATCCATATGACATTTAAAACCAAGATGACAGGAGGTTTAAAAACAAAATTCATCCTCTGGTGAATGCCTGAATACAGAGGGAACATGAAGGTACAGAATTGTAAAAGCGAGGATCAATGTGTGCATGTTACATTTCCAATTTCTTCTAAGAACCCTTTGAAGGCTAAAATACAAACAGAAAAAGTTGGAAACACTCAGCAGGTTAGGCAATGGACAAAAAAAATCCCTGAAAGAAAATGGAAATCAGGACAGAGAAACTTTCTTCCCTTTCTAATGATTCAGATGCAGGACATGTCATCAGATTTTCCTTTTGGAGATGCTCAATTTCAGTCTGCTCTCATTCAATCCCTCCATATTCCAGATCACCACCAGAATTTTGGTCAAGTACATATTCATCGCCATTTTGGTCCTCAGCTGAACCTCTAAAGGTAAAATGTATCCTCAGTGCCTTGTAGGTGTTTAGCAAACTGTATGTTTACAGTAACTCGAAAACCTGCAACTGTCAGTGGCCATCATAATGTTTATCTGCTGGTATTACTGCAACACTTGCTTTTCTCTTGGCTTATGTGTTTTGTTCCATTGTTTAACTGTTACAACATTGTAGGGAGTTGGCAGCCGTGTAAAAATTCCTTAGTTATCAGATTTTCAGCCGAATGAATGGAAAGTTTATTTTATGATTAAAGACGTGCTCATCAGCCACTATCTCCACTAACAAAAATGCCAGTTAATATGGGCTGCTGGCTGTTATGGGATCCTGTGATAGCAGACCTTAACGAAAAACAGAGCTGCTTCTTTCAAAGTGCACCCTTATTTTTTGTTTCAATTAACATTAGAGCCAGTATAGGGGAAAATAAATATTTGGCTGGACAAAAAAAAAATCCCCTAAAGGAAATGAAAATCAGGACAGAGCTAGTAAAGATTAATCCTTTTAAAAAACTGTGCCTGTTAAACATCATCAAAATTCCTTAATCAAAAAATTGCCTAGCAACATTTCTATAGAGGACAATATTATACTTTGATCTGACTAAAGATCAAGCTAGGTTCTTAACCACAAAGAAATATTCATCTTCTAGCAGTGTTTTTCATTTTGTGGCTCTGATACAACAGATTACATTTTCTGTGTTGATGCATCTTGAGCTGAGTATCTTCTACATTTCCATTTAATCTTTCATTACATTAAAAGGAGGTGCAAAATTAGATCTTAATATTTAGGTACTATTTTGACTTCAAATTATTTTTCCATATGTACACACATTAGTAAGTAGAACTTGCAATATATGCTATGCTGGTGAGAACCTCAGTTCACTGGATACCATGTTGGTAAGGGCTTCAGTGCACTGGATACCATGTTGGCGAGGGTTACCTTCAGATTATTGTTAGTATTATGGTTTTCGCAAGTTTATGATGTCTTCTCAAACAATTTAAACTCTCCAGCAACCTCAGAAATTTGACTGGTAGGTGTTGAAAGATTTTTTTTCCTGCCTCCAAGATCTGCATAGTCCCATAAATAGGTACACATGTGTTGATGTCCTTAGAATATAACATGTTTACAAGAAAAAAACATTTCATTAACCACCAAAAATGCTGGAAGAACATGTCAGGCAGCATCTATGGAAGGAAATAAATATTTGATGTTTCAGGGCAAGACCTTTTACAGAGGCTGAGATCAAGTGAGGTGTGACAGGCAGGTAGGTAGGAAGGGAATGAACCAAGGGGACAAAATGGAGTTGAGGTATTCGGACTGGAGTTCAGTGATGTAGGAACAGGTAGAAATTATGAGCCTACTGGAACAGATAAGTTTGTGGATGTTGGATAGGAGGTTGGAGGAGTCAAAGGAGAGAAGGTGGTTGGGATTTTCAGGGAAAGTGAGGTGGGAGGAAGATGGGAGCTCATGAAGTGAAGAGGGGATGAGGGGATGAGGGGGGCTTGAGAGACCGGGATGGGTGGGGGTAGTAATAGAAGAAGAAGAGCAGTAGGACCCAGCAACAGTGAGAAAAGTCTCAGCCGGGAGGTGGTTTGGGCCAAGGTCAGAGTTGGAGTCCTGATGAAAGGTCTCAGCCCCAAAACATAAACTTTTTATTTGTCTCCATAGATGCTGCCTGACCTGCTGACTTCCTCCAGCCATTTGCATGTATTGCTCCAGGTTTCCAGCATCTGCAGAATCTCTTGTGTGTATTTTTGTTTCTTGTGTCTTTTTGTTTCTATATGAAGATATCTGATTCATTTAGCAATCTGGTTGTACAGACCACTACACCATCAACTCCACAGTTCTCACTTTATAATAATTCAAATAATACTTCGATTTATGATTTTTTCTGGTCTGGGATGGATAACACAATGAATGCAAGTGTTAAAACCCAGATGGTTCGATTCCATCAGTTGACTTAATCTATCAATATCTCTTTAGAAATTTACATTTCTATTTATACACACCATTCCATAATCTTTGTGTCAGCATCAAACTTGCACCCATAGCATTCTATTATTGTTAAAGTAGTAAAGTTGTATCCACATTGTTGATTAAAAAATGTCTTTAATTGAATCTTGACGTAGATACTTGTGAGATATCAAATATACTATAAGACAAATTCATGTGCATACCTATTGTCTGATCTCTGTCTTTTACTGTTTAACTAACCTCCTAACAGGACAACAACTTGCCTTCAATTCCATGAACTACTTCTTTAACTAAGAGGTCTCTTCTGGGGAACCTAATCGAGGATCTTCTGGATGCCCCTATAAACAATATCTTTTGAGAACCGTCTGGTTTCCTCTAAAAAAAAACAAAATTCGTTAAACCTGATCTACCCTATACAATTGATGCTGGCTCTCAGTCTAATCAGCTCAAATATCTCCAAAATTCCTCTCACCCTATCCATATTAATGGGTTCCAATCATTTATCCATAGCAGATGTCAGCCTAACAGGTCTATACTTTGTCCATTCATTCTTGACTTTCTTATACAATGGACTACAATTTCCAATTTTTCTGAAGTCAATTCCTGAATTAACTGAACTTTGAAAGATTACGTCCTAAAGCACCGTCTAAGTTTTTATGTCCTAGTTAAATTTTTTTCTTTAGAAACCTTGGGTAGAGGCCACCACACCCCAAGGTTCTGTAGGTCTATATTTCCATTTTTTTGTGCTTTCTTCTTCAGTACTTTAGTGAGTTCCAGTGATTGATAACTTCTATGTTTTCTGAAACAATGGGTATGCTCTTCTCTTCAGTAAAGAGAATTATTCATTGTCCAGTGTTTCTTCATTTTTATTTGTCATGGTTTACACTCATGCTGTTAAAGGACTCACATTACCCGTGCCTAACTTTTTTCTAATATCATTACAAAATTCATCATTCATATATTGCAGAACTATAGCAGAGCTGACAGCTCATGATTTATGACAGGAGCAGCAAAAAGCTGTGGGGAATACATCCCATGGCTGAAGCATCTACAGCAGCACTCGTCTTCCTTTGCATCTTCTATATTTCACACGTTCGTTCTTCTGATTCTTGCCCCTCATGCCTCAGAGCAAGTTACCAAGTTTCAGAATTCTAACTTCTCCTAACACTCCTCCATTTAAATAATTCTTGTCCCTTTTTATAGGGTGTTGCCTAATACAATGCAGCCTTAAAAATATTACATCACCGATTCTGGGCATTGTAACAAAGCAATCTGGATTATAGTGCATAGATTATAAAGAAAGTTATCCAACATTTATATTCTGCTATGGCTCTTAATATATATGCTATAAATTCATGGCACATCACCATTATGTCAATGTGTGAACCATCTTATTTTTTACATCAGCTATTAACTTCAGAGAAATTATCAAATGGTGCTGTTAGCTTAGTCATTTCTGAGGGGCCAATAGATTTGACATGCCATTTCTGAGGAGGCACATGTGTTAAAACTGAGGAGGAATTTCTAAGCAAAAGTGTATCCACCATCACATTGTGGGACCTCATTAGGTACAACATGGCAGCGATGATTCCTGCATTAAAACTGCATTCACCTTTCATGAATATTTTGCTGGTTGTTAAATAATTTTGGAGTACCTGAATTCATAATCAGTACTGCAATAAGGCTAATTTATAATTAATGCCATCTCACTAAAATAAAATTACACATCTTTAAGGTGATTGTCATTAGTGAAAGGTTCAAGCAAAATGTGTGCTTCCAAACAGAGCCATGCTTATGATCCTAGACATTTGGATTACTATCCCTGTGCCTCCATGCTCACAAACAGCTATTTTCCTTCAGCTATTCAGTTCCTGAACCAACCAGCACAAACCTAATCACCAAAAGTTAGCAACGTTATGACCACTTTGATCACTTTGCATTAAAATGGACTTAGCTTCTTTGTGTTCTTTCTTGTAAAATGGAGCTGTATTTATGCCTAATTTATGTTTTTCTTGTGAATGCTACTTATCTGAGTCTATGTGCCTGTGATGCTGCTGTAAGTTTTTCATTGCACCTGTGCATGCATGTGCTTATGCAGCTGACAATAAACCCGACTTTCTTTGATATCATTCAAAGTTACCACATTCAAGTGGCTTTATTTAGGTCAGTAAAGCCGTCACGTAAACCTCAAATAATGCAGAATCATAGAATAATAGGCACTAGAACAGATCCTTTGGCCAACTTATCCATGCTAATCAAGCTGATCCCATTTTCCCACATTTGTCCCAAATCTCTCTTAATGTTTAATATCCATGTTCTCAACAAAGTGGCTTTTATATATTGTTATTGTGCCTTCCTCAACGACTTACTTTGGCAGTTCATCTCATATACACACCACCGTCTACATAAAAAAGTTGCCTCTCAGATTTCTTTTAACTCTTTCCCTCTTGACTTTAACCTATGTCCTCTAGTTTTTCATCCACTTTCTCTGGGAAAAAGAGTGCATGCATTCACCCTATGTCCCACGTGATTTTATACACCTTATAAGGTCACCCTTCAGTCTCCTATGCTCCAAGGAATCAAGATCTCTTATTGGTAAATAAACAATAATGCTCTAAACAAAATAGAAAATTCAACCTGAGTTAACATTCTTCATCATATAATTAGTCATCTATTCTCAGAAGATGTGGGAAATTATATTTTCATCATGTCATTGTATCTTTCTGCAGGTTTCCTGAGTAGAGAAGTGTACAAACCATTTGTTTCCGTTCTGAACACAGTCAAATGCACAAGTATAAGAAGATGAGCATATCCTAGTTTTATTGTCATCAACAGAGGCCTACACATTCCAAAACTTTTGCATTATTAGCCCATAAAAATATGGCCAAAAATGGTTTTCAGCAGGAGCTTCTGGAACCTGGTCTCATGAACAATCATGGATTGTCAATTTAGTTTTATTGTTAAAAGGCTATAATTAAACAGATTTATTTCTAAATGTAGAATGCTTGGAGTCAAAGCCTGCTATTGAAGCATACCAAGTTAAATTGGTAAATAGATTTATCAGTGTCACATATACTGGTATACAGTGAAAAAGTTTGTTTTGTATGCCACCCACACAGATCATTTCATTACATCAATACATTGAGTTCGTACAAGGGAAAAACCAATGACAGATGTAGAATAAAGTGTTACAGTTACAGAGAAAGTGAATTGCATGCAGACGATAAGGTCCAAAACAATGTGAATTGCTAAGTCAAGAGTCCAACATCATTTTAGTGAACTTTCAATAGTCATAACAGCAGGATCAAAGCTATCCATGAGCCTGATGGCATATACGTTCTCCCCAAAGGGATGAAGGTGAAGAGTGGAAGTCAGGAGTGGGTGGGGTTTTTGATTACTTTGGCTGCTTTGCCAAGGCAGCATGAAGTGTAGGCAGAGACCATGGAGGAGACACTTGTGTTGGTGATGTGCTGAGCTGCATCCGCTGTTCCCTGCAGGCAATGTTTTATTTTCACAGCAGTTGTGAGGACATAGCTTGTGCCAGTTCTTCACTTTGGGCAATAAAAACATAAATTAATAAGAAGCAGTAATGTAATTGATGCACCATCAATAACTCTCGGAGACGTGAGGCGAGATATAGGCTTTTATTGGCTGGAAGAAAGAACAAGCAGCAAGTGACCACCACACAACATCCTGGAGACTGAGGGCAGGGCTCAGGCCTCAGGCCTCAATCGCCTTTATACCGGGGTTCGTGGGAGGAGCCACAAGAGCAGTCAGTGGGGGGGGGGGGGGGGGCATGTCCAGACAGGTATATGTAGTTCACCACAGTAATGTTAGCATGTGGATGGGATCACCTGCATCTTCACTGATCTGCTGGAGTAGATCATACGTCCATAATAAACAACAAAACCCTAGGCCTGAGGAGTGGTGTGCAATTTAAGCTATTGCTCTTTGCTTGTTTGCTATCTCAAATATACTCTAAATATTTCAGGAAACTAACCTGAAAAATTGGTGTTCTGACCTATGCACCTCCCTGCTTCAACTTAACTTTAAAAGAATTACCTAGGAACTCTCAACTGGTGCATATTTCCTGCAGCAAGTTCACTGCTGCATCTTAAACTGAGGAAAATACATTTATCATTAACACTCCCATCGCTCTCATGTTAAAAAATATTCACACGTCAGATGCTCTTCCAGATGCCATAGTTAATATTGAAAACAGGAGTCAGATGGTTGACTTGAGGCTATGGCAGGTAGTGGGGACAGAGACTAGAAGAGAGGGAGGAGGTGTTGCTGAGAAACTGTATGCTCTTGGTAGGAATAAGTAATTAGTCTAATTACTGTCCTACTTCGTAATATTTAAAACAACAGAGCCCAATTATAGAAAGGTACTTGAAACATTTAGATGTGTCAGTATAAACACGTTACTGAACTCTATTACAAAGTGGAGCAAACAGATACATTAGCCAACATGCATCTTCAAGGAGCACAGATGCTAAAGCATCCATCACTGTATGTATTCATGGTGATCATAGCCTGCACAGGAAAGCAACAATCATTAATAACTGAATGAAAGCTTAAATCCTGAGCTATATACTATACTCCAAACTTCTAAGGCTGGGCTATTGTCTATAGTGATGTTTGCCTCTCTTGGTTAAGTTCCATAATTTCATTAAGCTTTCTCATAACGTTGTCCAAATCATTAGGATTTCAAGAAGTTGTAAACACTAGTGAATTCAGGAATGATAACATCAGAACAGTCTAGCAATTTGTCCTACAACTCATCATACAATTAGGGGAATGGTTATAAATGTTGTGTACAACTATCAAATATTTTACATGAGTGACATTTTACTTTGTATCTTTGTTATTCTCTCACCATGGGAATAGTCTTAAAAAGCTAGCATTCAGAATGAATGAATATTTGGCTCTTCATCACGCCTCGCTCTTTCAGGAGTCATCTGACTGGAGCACTGTCTAAAAGTCAAAGTTGTTTTTGTTGTCATACACATAATTATGTGCTCAAAGTTCAAAGTAAATTTATTATCAAAGTACATATATGTCACCATATACAACCCTGACATTCGTTTTCTAGCAGGCATACACAGTAAATCCAAGAAACACAATAGAATCAATGAAAGACCACACCCAACAGGATGGACAACCAGTGTGCAGAAGACAACAAACTGCAAATACAAAAAAAATTATAATAATAAATAAATAATCAATAAGTATCAAGCATAAGACGGTTCAAAATTATTTTGCTTAAAGGGAAATTAGAGGCTGCAGATTACAGTGAGAGTAATTCAGAAGAGGGATATTTAGAAGTTTTGTAGGCAACCTGCAACATATCACCATAGTCCATGCACAGGTGCAATGAAAGAGTTCAAAGGAGAAACGGGGGGGGGGTTGCACGGCAAGTTTTTTTTAATATTAATGGTGGTGGGTGCATGAAGTGCATTGCCAAGAGCAGTAGTGGAAGTAAATACAAAGAGGTTGATGGATAGGCACACAGATATTCAGAGAATAAACAGAGATAGACATTATGTAGGAAGAAGGGATTAGTGTAATTAAGCATTTAAATGCCAGGGGATGACGGGCCTGTTCAGAAGTTTTATAAGCAGCCTGCAACACATCAGGGGCCATAGGGCCTGTTTCTGTGCTGTATTGTTCCATGTTCTGTGTTTCAGATTTGACCCTGATCAGTCATGTAATTTACGTCTATGAGCTGTTCCTAGGGTCGCGTTCTGGAAGAGCATCAGTTTGGTGAATGAAGTACTTTGGTTTCCCCGAAACCTGTGACTCTTGCAGTGAGATGTCTGCAAGCAAATGTTGCAGACCGACACATTCCAAGGTGAAGGAGCTCCACTAAGGTTCAGCGCAGCCTGCCAAAGCTTTATTGGAGAAGGACCACAGTCGAGGGGCCTGCTGTCACTGGATACTGAGGGGTTGGGTCCTGTGTAACAGCCTCTCAGGCAATCTCCGGTTGCATTGTTTCAGGAGGAAACATGAATGGCTTTGATGCATTGTAAGAGCATGTATTGAACTAAAAGTATAATGAACATAGAGAATTGTATTTTAAAGTCAACGTTAAGTTTACTGTTACATGCTCAAGTACATATATGCACAGGTGCAATGAAAAACTTACTTCCAGCAGCATCGCAGGAACATAGTATCATATAATCAGCAGTCACAATAAAAAAACACATTTGACACAGTAAATTATACACAATATTTGCAAAAAAGAATATAAATAGAACAAAAACAGTCAATTTTAGAGCAAAGTGCTCAAAATTGTATGGAGATTATTTCATAAAATGATCTGTATGGATGGCATGCTAAACAAAGGTTTTCACTGTACATGTGACAATTGTAAACCAATTTAACAATATAACAGTTTAAGTTCTAGGCATTAAGGCAGGTTCAATCTCAAACCCTACAGTAAACATCAAAGGAAAGATCTAATTATAACAAAGAACTTGGGAGAAACTATTGGACATCAAGGCCTCTGGAGACGCAGAATTAAGTTATGCAAATTACATATCTATTCAAACAGAAAATACCAGCACCACAGTGGCATAGCAGTTAGCACAACGGTCTTACAGCTTGGGGCATCCCGGTGTTCAGAGTTCAATTCCGTTACTGTTCTGTAAGGAGTCTCTGTACATCCCCCAGTGGAATGTGTGAATTTTCTCCGGGTCCTCTGGTTTCCTCCCAAAGTCCAAGGGCACACCGGGTAGGTTAATTGGCCATTTTAAATAGTTCTGTGATTAGGTTATAGTTGATCGGTTTTTTCAGGGGTTTGCTAGGGCGGTGTGGCTCAAAGGGCCGGAAGGGCCTCCAAAAATATATATTCCATATTACTAAATATTATATTTCTAGATAATTGCAATAAATCCCATTTCCTTATCATCGCCTCTTTCTATTTTCATTTCCTATGCCTCTATGCTTTCTTCAATGGTTCTTGCAGGAAATAACTGCAAAGTGAAATTATAGATATTCCAGCACACGTCAATAACAAAACAAGAAACCCTTAACTGCTTAGCATTGAACTGCCACGGGAGAAGGACCTACGACATTCTGCACCAACTTGGAAACTATCCTGATGACATCATTTCCGTCACAGGAGAGCAGTCATGTTATTACCCAAAGGTGTACTGTCTTGTTAACAATGGCAAGTCAACAGGAACTCTTCATAGTGTGAGACATACTTTTCCTTTATTTCACTGGCACTTAGCTCAATGGGCATTCAAGACCCTTTACATAATCTACTCAGCACATTGATCGAGTTCTGGGTGATCCATTGAGATAAAAGGCTCTTAGCCCGCTGGTAACAGAACCATCATCAAGTTAAACGTAAGAAATTCTGCAGATGCTGGAAATCCAAAGCAACACTCACAATATGCTGAGGGACTCAGCAGGTCAGGTAGCATCTATGGAAATGAACCAACAGTCAATGTTTCCAGCCAAAACCCTTCTGCAGGATTGATAATCAACTTATTTTAATAGTTTCTTATTTAGCAGGCAAAGAATGGAAGCGCAGAATCTATCATTACAGAAGAAAAATATTCAAAGGCCCATATTTATACAGCACAGAAGCAAGCCCTTCAGCCCATTGACCCATATCTTTATAAACCTTTCCTACCAATGTACCCTAACCAAAAATATTTTAAACATTGTAATTGTACCTGCCTCCACCGCCTCCTCTGGCAGTTCATTGCACTACCCACAACCCTCTGTGTGATAAACTTGCCCTGTGGTTCCCTTTAAATCTTTCCCCTCTCACTTTAAACCTGTGCCTTCCTCCACTGCCCTGAGAAAGAAAAATTGTAGCTATCTATCCTGTTTATGACCCTCACAATTTTATAACTCTCTTTAAGGTCACCCCTCAGCCTCTGTTACAGGGAAAGTAGCCTCAGCCTAAATGACCAGCATTTTCTACATTTTACGATACCCATCTTTAAGGAAATGGCAGCAAATCCTATCATTTTCGATTAAATCTCTACCCAAACATCCTGATTTTCCATTTATTTCTATCACTGCAAAGAACTCATCATCAGGAGAAAAGCTTTCGCCCTTGTAAATCCTCAAATTCACTGTGGAGAACAGTGTTAGACATGCTCCATGTTCCAAGTTGGCAAGTCTGCAAAACACTGTGGTACCTCTTAGCAGCCAGATCAAAATTAGCCACCCTTTCAAGTAGCAAAGATAAGATAGTCAGGGTCTTGGAGCACACGACATTCTGCTAACATCAGGAGGTGCTATGACAAAGCATCTCATTTTCTTACTTTCTCCTGACAACCAGTTCAAAGTTAACCAAGGCAAACAGGACATACAAATCACTATGACATCAGTCCAGATGGACTAAAGAACATGTTTGTTTAGAAATTGGATTTTCGCTTTTTTTGTTGCATGGCACAACCAGAGTTAATGCTAGCCCCAACTTCTCCAGTGTAACTATATGACCGAAATCCCTCAGCTTTGGAATTATTTGACTAGATCTCCCTAAAGTTGTCACATCTTTATTACAGTGTTATACCTCGGACACAACACAATGAATGTTGTGGCCAAAGCATTGTTTTATAATGGCTCAGGTTAATCTCTATATTCAGGTACTTCATGCCTCTATTTGGAAAGCCCTGTATCCCATCCACTTTCTCAATCTGTCCTTCAACTTTCAATTAACTATACACAGATACTTGTCTATGCTGATTTAAGACCATAAGGCTAAGATATATAGATAAGATCGTAGTTCAGTCATGTAGTGCATCGATTCTGCTCTGCCCCATTTTTCAACCCTATTCTCCAGCTTTCCCATCATAACCCTTAACCCCTTTACCAATCAAGAACCTGTGCTCGCTGATCTACATTTGCTCCTAGTTAAATGGTGTCTTTTAACAGTCTATTTTGTTCAAATCTCACACACAATCTCTCTCTCCCCCCACCTCTCTCCCCCCTCCGACTCTCCCTCACTCCTTCTCTCTTCCCTCTCCCTCCCCATGCCCTCACTTCGGTAAGTCTGATCACCTGGCTGTACTTCTACTCCCTGAGTACAGGCAGAGACTGAAGACTGCAGCACCAGTAGTGAGGACCAAGAAGGTTTGGACAAGGGAAGCACAGAAGCACCTACAGGACTGCTTTGAATCGGTGGGCTGGACTGTATTCAGGGATTCATCTTCAAACCTGGATGAGTATGCTGCAGTTGTTACCAACTTCATTAAAACCTGTGTGGATGAGTGTGTGCCTACAAAGACTTGCTGTACATTCCCAAACCAAAAGATGTGGATGAACCAGGAGTTACGTTGTCTGCTGAAGGCTAGATCTGTGACATTCAAGTCTGGTGAACCAGGTCTCTACCAGAAAACCAAGTATGATTTGTGGAGAGCTATTTCAAGGGCAAAGAGAGAATTTTGTACGAGGTTGGAGGCAACATTGGATGCACAACAACTCTGACAGGGTTTGCAAGACATTACTTCCTGCAAAGCGAAACCCAATAGCATGAATGGCAGCAATGCTTCACTACCAGCTGAAATCAATGCCCTCTATGCCTGCTTTGAAAGGGAGAATACAACTACAGCTGTGAAGATCCCTGCTGCACCTGATGACCCTGTGATCTCTGTCTCAAAGGCCGATGTTCGGCTGTCTTTAAAGAGAGTGAACCCTCACAAGGCGGAAGGCCCTGACGGAGTACCTGGTAAGGCTCTGAAAACCTGTGCCAACCAACTGGCAGGAGTACTCAAGGACATTTTCAACCTCTCACTGCTACGGGCAGAAGTTCCCACTTGCTTCAAAAAGGCAACAATTATACCAATGCTTAAGAAGAATAATGTGAGCTGCCTTAATGACTATCGCCCGGTAGTACTCACATCAACAGTGATGAAATGCTTTGAGAGGTTGGTCCTGACTAGACTGAACTCCTGCCTCAGCAAGGACCTGGACCCATTGCATTTTGCCTCTCACCACAATAGGTCAACGGCAGACGCATCTCAGTCGCTCTTCACACGGCTTCAGACCACCTGGACAACACAAACACCTATGTCAGGATGCTGTTCATCGACTATAGCTCAGCATTTAATACCATCATTCCCACAATCCTGTCTGAGAAGTTACTGAACCCGGGCCTCTGTACCTCCATCTGCAACTGGATCCTCAACTTCCTAACCAGAAGACCACAATTTGTGCTAATTGGTGATAACATCTCCTCCTCGCTGCTGATCAGCACTGGTGCACCTTAGGGGTGTGTGCTTAGCCCACTGCTCTACTCTCTCTATACCTATGACTGTGTGGCTAGGCATAGCTCAAATGCCATCTATAAATTTGCTGAAGATACAACCATTATTGGTAGAATCTTCGATGGTGACAAGAGGCCATACAGGAGTGAAATATGCCAACTAGTGGAGTGGTGTCGCAGCTACAATCTTGCACTCAGAGTTAGTAAGACGAAAGAGCTGATTGTGGACCAGGAAGGGTAAAAAGAAGGAACACATACCAATCCTCACAGAGGGATCAGGAGTGGACAGGGTAAGCAGTGTCAAATTCCTGGGTGTCAAGATCTCTGAGGACCTAATCTGGTCCCAAAAAATCGATGCAGTTATAAAGAAGGTAAGACAGTGACTATACATCATTAGGAGTTTGAAGAGATTTGGTAGGTCAACAAATACACTCAAAATCTTCTATAGATGGAGTGGAGAGCATTCTGATGGGCTACATTACTGTCTGGTATGGGGGTTCTTCTGCACAGGACCAAAAGAAGCTGTAGAGGGTTGTAAATTTAGTCAGCTCCATCTTGGGTACTAGCCTACAAGTACCAAAGACATCTTCAAGGAACAATGTCTCAGAAAGGCAGCGTCCATTATTAAGGACCTCCAGCACCCAGGGCATGCTCTTTTCTCACTGGTTACCATCAGGTAAGAGGTACAGAAGCCTGAAGGCACACAGCTATTCAGGAACAACCTCTTCCCCTCTGCCATCCGATTCCTAAATGGACTTTGAAACTGTGAACACTACCTCACTTTTTAAATATATATTATTTCAGTTTTTACACAATTTTTAATCTATTCGATATACATATACTGTAATTGATTTACTTATTTATTTATTATTTTTTTCTTCTTCTATATTATGTATTGCCTTGTACTGCTGCTGCTAAGTTAACAAATTTCACAACATATTCCAGTGATAATAAGCCTGATTTTGATTCTAATTCTCCTTCCGCCTTCTTCCCTCTCCCCAACTCCCTCTTCCCCCTCCCCCCTTTCTCCTTCTCTATCTTCCTTCCTCCCTCTCTCCCTCCCTTTCTCCATTTTTCTCCCCCATCTCTGAGAAACCTAACTTTCTCCAATTCTGTCATCTCTGTGGTATTGGTTCTAGCTGTAAAAGTCTTTAGCCCTTTCTCTATTTATAAGATGCTCCTTACACCAGCTTCCTCTTTTTTTTACCTTATATGGCTTGGTGTGGTGTTATGTTCAGTAGCACTCCTCAGGATAGTTATCATAAGTCAGAGCCAACATCAAAGCAAGTTGTTTTGTTCATAAGGTAATTTTCAATCATGAAATAATGATGTGACAGAATGCTTGAATAGACAGATCTCGTTCTTGGACCTCTGTTTTGGATACTCTGCTTCTAACACAATGACATCTTGAAGAACTAAAGTAGTTGTTTTCCATCCACTATGCATAAACCTTGCTTCCCTTGAGAACAGACTGGACTAGTAGTTCAAAGGGGATCTTTAGAACAGAGCCAACTTCCACCATTCTGCCACCATATGTCAGTGTTGCTCTTGCAAATTTATTTCCCAATCCTACTTCAGTGGAACTCAACTCTATGTGCTGGTTCAGTTCAGGACCAGTGCATATTTGCATAAAACTATTGAGTCGTTCAACAAAGAAACAGAACTTTTGGCCCAATGAGCCCAAGTGAGCCATGAAGCCCCCTAATACACTGCCCTGGCATAATATTGTTTTTTTCTCCCCACATTCCCTTCATCTCTCCCCAGGTTGTGTGACTCCCCTACATGCCTGGGGATTTACTGCAGTCTATTAACCTCCACATGTCTTTGCAGTGCTGTGAGGGAGCAGCTCAACAAGCTGCACCACTGTCTCACCCATAAACAAAGAGTATTTTCTGAAAAAAACATTAGCGTTGGATCAGTCATCACAGACTGGTTCAGTGCCATATCTCAAATAATGATGAGTCTACACAGGAAGGCGATAGAGAGCTTAGTAGCATGGTGTCATGATAACAATCTTTCCCACAATGTTTGATAAAAACAAAAAGAGCTGGCCATTGGCTTCAGAAAGGATTTCTTTGCACACACTCCTGTCTATATCCATGGTGTTGAAGTTGAGAGCTTCAAATTCCAGATGTGAACATCACCAACAGCCTGTCATGGTCCAACCGCATTGATGGTCACAGCCAAGAAAGTTCACTAATGCCTCTCCTTTCTCAGGTACTTAAGGAATTTGGTATTTCCCCTTTGATCCTCATCAATTTTTATTAATGCACCATAGGAAGCATCCTTAGCATCACCAGGCTCAACGACAGCTTCTACCCTGCTGTTATAAGACTGTTGAAGGGTTCCCTAATACAATCAGATGGACTCTTGACCTCACAGTCTACCTTGTTATGATCTTGCACCTTACTGTCGACCTGCACTTCACTTTCTGTGTAGCTTTAACACTTCATTCTTGACTCTATTATTGCTTTACCTGGTATTTCTTCAAAGCACCGTATAATGAATTGATCTGGATGAACAAGATGTAAAATACACCTATCACTGTATCTCAGTACGTGTGACAGTAATAAACCAATTCCAATTCCAATTACTCAGATCAGGATGACTTGGTTAATATTACCTCTGAGAACAATATGTTTGATTGCTATACTTTTTGACAATGTTCAGATCAAGTCAGAATGAAACAAGAACCTAAGACCTCAAGTTTGGGTCACATGTGGACTTATCAAGACTGTGTTCAATTTAAGTAGGCTTTTAATTTTATACCCCAGTAGTCATCTAGTTCTGCTGTACTCACAGTGCACGCATTATCTCTAAGGGCTTTATCACTTACAAGTTTCCAAGGAATAAATAAAAGCTAGAATTTCTATAGTTCATGTCAAAGTATTTTATTCCCACAGGACTTGACAGTCAGTAAGTTACAGTTGAATTTCATTCCATGTGTATTCATAGAAAGTAGGTTAATACCACCATGTTTGTAGAATCGGAAATGGTGAAAAGGAGACTTACAGAAGAGACATGGTTCGGCTGGTTGAGTGGTGTTGCAACAACATTGCACTCAATGTTAGTAAGACCAACCAACTTAGGGAAGGGGAATTAAGGAGTGTATACACCTTTATTTCCTGCAGAGCATCGAGAAAGCTCACCTCTGTCTCAGGATACTGGCGGACTTTTACCACTGTACCATTGAGAGCATACTCACCAACTGCATCTCAGTGTGGTATGGCAATTGTCCCGTGTTGGACCGCAAAGCACTCCAGTGTGTGGTGAAAACTGCCCAGCGGATTATCGGCACCCAATTGCCCACCATTGAGAACATCTACCATAAATGCTGCCTGGGCAGGGCGAAAAGCATTATCAAGGATGCATCTCACCCTAACCATGGACTTTTTACTCTCCTCCCAGCCGGTAGGCGCTACAGGAGCCTCCGCTCCCACACCAGCAGGCACAGGAAGAGCTTCTTCCCTGAGGCTGTGACCCTGCTGAACCTCACATCACAGCGCTAAACAGTATTATACAGTCTCAGTACTTTTATATTTGTGTGCTGTAGCACTTACTTTTTATTCACAGTTATTTTGTAAATAACACTATTCTTTGCATTTCTGGTTAGATGCTAACTGCATTTCATTTGGCTTTGTATCTGTACTCAGCACAATATCAATAAAGTTGAATCTAATCTAATCTATACAGTCCTCATTGAGGGGTCAGCGGTGAAAAAGGTAACTAGGTTTAAGTTCCTGGATATCAACATCTCAGAGGAAATATCCTGGGCCCAACACATTGATGCAATCACAAAGAAGCCATGCCAGGAGTTCTACTTCATTGAGGGTTTAAGGACATGTTGGAATTTCACCTCTTACATGTTGGGATATCACCAAAGACTCTTAGATATTTCTGTAGATGTATGGTGGGGAGCATTCTGACTGGCTACATCACAGACTGGTATGAAGCCAGCAATGCATAGGACTGCAAGAGGCTGCCGAGGGTTATAGACTCAGCCAGTTCCACCATAGACCAAGACCATCCCCACTGTCAAGGATATCTTCAAGAGACAGTGCCTTAAGTAGATAACATCCATCATTAAGGACCCTCCCCATGCGCGACACGCCTTCTTCTCATTACTACCATCAGAGAAGATGTACAGTAGCTTGAAGAGCGACACTCAATGATTCAGGAACAGCTTCTTCCCCTCTGCCAACCGATTCCTGAATGGTCTATAAAGCCATGAACACTACTCCAGCTATTCTTCTGTACTATTCATTTATTTTTATGATTGATAGCAATTTTATGACTTTGCACTGTCCTACTCTGCAAAAAGATAAATTTCACATCATAGGTCTGTAATGATAAATTTAATTCTGATTCTGATTCTGACCAGAGCAGTATTTATCACCCTTCCCTAAATGTCCTTGACAAATTGGTGGTGGGGTAACTCCTTGAACCTTCTAATGATGGTGCTCCCACATTGCTATTGAGGAAAGAGTTCTGGGGTTTAGATACAGTGATGGTGAAAGTATTAGATCCTGTATCATAAACACGAAGAGGCCCTTTTTCTTTTAGCTAACAGTTTAAAGTTCCTAAGATTCTGATTGCTGGCTATCTCACCTGAGAGGATAGCATAAAGGCAGCTCCTATAATCTGTTTTTGTCTCCTGCATTGTGATCCTAAAATATAAACAGAGATTATTCTTGCATTCTTTGTGTCTGAAGAACCATTTCACTGGGCTGTAAATACGCGGGAGAGGTTGGGCGTTGATTTTCTTTCAGGCTGCTTTGCATTACCAGCAGGCTTTAAGAGCCAGCGATAGAGTTACACCCGTCTTCCTCCACTATAGCTCCGAAACTCCCAGGCCAGCAGCTGCTTTGTCCGACTCAAGCTCTTTCTAATCTGGGTTAAAAAGATGACAAAGCTCTTGAGACCAAAGAGGAGCTTGTCTGTGAGTCATCTGGCTAACGGTTCAACTTACTTCCCATCACTAAGAAACAGGAAGGCTCTAATGCCTGAGCAAACAAAATATACATCAGGGTATCCTCTAGAGACCCTCTAGCTTTCCAGCCTATGCCTCCAAGCACCTGGAGTCGCTCAGGAGTGCTAAGCAGAGATAGCAGTCACTATCGCTTCACACTTCAAGAGTACAAAGGGTTGAATTAAATTCTCATCTGATCTGACAGCACCGTTACATTCAGTTTGCCTTTTATTCACAGCCTTTTTCCTCCCTGGCTATCAGTTGTCAGCCTAACCAAGAGCTCTTACCTACATAGACAGAATGGACTCACTATATATCCCTCTGGGCAAAGGCCTGCATTCAGTCCTTCATCCTGTCTCTCTGCCTTTTGTTTGGGAAACAAAAAAAAAATGGTTGCTTTATATTTATTTCCAACCTTCAGTTAAAGTAACACCACCTAAGGAAATTAGACGTAAAGCGAAACACAGCACTTATGTCACTTCCAGTTACTCTAAAAAAATAGATCCAGAAGTTGACAATACAATTCATATACCTTTCAGACAAGACATTATCTTTGGATCAAGAGGAGGGAGCTGTTGGCCAGAAAGAACTAACATCTACAAATAGTGAACAGGAATAAGGCAAGGGTAATGGAAACAGACAAAGCAAAAGTCTTTGCCATGTGGTCACTGGAATGGAGGCAGCCATTTTGTGAGACTGTTCTTACATCCCCATTTTATGAACTGCTTTGCGAACTGATTCTTGCTCAGGATAGCTTAATCGGAGCAACTGAACGTGGACACAATGAGATTCATGCTGATAATCTGCTAAAGCTAAGACCATTTCCAGATAAGAAGCTGGTTATTTTACAAAATTGCATGCTTGTAGAAGGAGCAGCCTGTGACCTGGTGATCTGGCCCCAGTGTTTTGCCTGACCTAGTTGAGTTGGTTTGAACCAGTCTGAGTTGGGAAAAACAAAGAACATTACCCAGGACAAAAGTCTGGAGGAAGAACCAGAAAGCAATACTGCTTGTAGCCTTGGGCCAGATCCAACGAGAATCTGACACAGGTCAGTCAGATGAAATTGAGAGAGAATAGATAGATCTGTTAAGGAAAAGAATAAGAATGCAGGATTTCAGGAGTATGGGCAGCAACAACTCTGTGGAGACTAACCATTTTTGAAGTGGAGGGCTCCTTAACAGAAACATGGAGGTTACATCAGAATCAAGAGCCAGCATAGACTCCTTTTCCCTGGTAATATCTTTCCTGTTCTTTGGCTGTTCAGAGAGGGTTAGGAAAACCTAGTGGGTGTAACAATGCATATTTAATTTTGTAAATTCATGTGCTTGTTAAATGAGCTAATAAAGGTACTTATGAGTAAATCCAAATTCTCTCTGTGCCTAACTGATGATTATTGTTGAAGGTTAATATTTGTAACAAGTCAAAGCACTGACCGTGGAGGCAAAAGATCTCATGGCACCACTCATGGACGAATCCAAATTCGTCCTTCAAGCAATCCCCAGGATAAAAACGTATGCCAGGTGCAGAAACTGGCTATTCTCATTTGCCTGGTGAGGAAATTCCAACACACAGCAAGACAAGAGGCTGCAGAGGGTATGGACACAGTCCTTGCCACCATTGACAGCAACTACAGGAGGCCCTGCCTCAGGAAGGCAGCATTTCTCATCAGGGAACTCCACCATTCACTTTTCTTTCCTTTCTGCGGCCATCAGGAAGCAGGTATAGAAGCCAGGTTCAGGAACAGCTGCCGGTTTCTTGAAGCAGTCTTAACTCAGCAAGACAACACTACAGTTAACCTCTTGCATTATTCTGGCCTGTTTCTGATGGTGTTTTTTGGAACTAATGTCTTGTTTTTCACAGTCTTTCTATCTCACTGCCTTGTATAATATACTGTATGCATCTTTTATGTTTGTTGTCTGAACCAACATGCCTGTGAAGTTGCTACAAGCAGATATTTCATTGTACATGTACCTCACGTTACTTCTGCCCATGACAATAAACTTAACTTCATTTGAGAAACAACACTGATTTTCAGTAGCATTTTTCTGATATCCCACCAGAAATGGTGCTAACATCACCACTCCTGACTTGTGTCAAAGTAGTGGCTTCATGAGGTGAAGGGAAAAGCAGGTATATAATCATCCACCCCAGAGGTTGGGCTTTGATTTAACCTGTGGCACCTCTGAGAGTGTAGCCCTCCCTCTGAAGGGGTCATCCCAAATTATAGGCTCGAATCTCTCTGCTAGGCCTGAAATGAGAAACTTGTGAGCTCAAAGCTGCAGCGCAACTAAGCAACCCAGCAGAGCCTGGGTGGCCGAAACAAAACATGAGTGTGGCAGGTTTATAATGGTTAGGGACTGCAATACTTGATGAACGGCTTTATATTGCTCATACAAAGTTGCGGCAAAAATGAATCTTGGCCTACTTAAGTCAAAGTCTATTTCCAGTTCAAAATAGAGTGTGCTGAAAAATTGGGGCAGGCACAGCATTCCAGACATTTAAAGTCATATTAGTTTCCTCATAAAGGCATTCATCTGTGAGAGGTCAGTCAAGTATACACCATTTAATTACATAAACACTAAAGTCCTTTCAGTTGGGCTGTGTGAAAGGAATGCAGAATCTGAGTCCAGCCATGTCTGTGCTGAGTTAATGTGAAAACAAGGGTGTAATTCCATCATAAGATTATTATTTATCTCTTTTTCTCTTCCTTATTCATTCCCTCAGATTCTAGGAAGACTCCTAGCCCTGTATTCAAAGGTGGAACATATGGACAATGTACGACCATAATGGGTTGAACAGTTTTCTGGTATGGTTAGTGTGTGACATAGTGTATTCCTTCCACATTGCACAGTGGATTTCTCTTTGCTCCAAGTGTATAGATTTGTGGTAATTTTTGCCATCTTTTATGTTCTTTTCCCACTTTGAGAAAATTCTCCAATAAGTTTGGGGGGGGGGGAATGCTAGAGGTAGGATCTTACACAGAGAGTGGTGGGGGTGTGGAATGCACTGTCAAGGTGGTAATAAAGTCATATATATTAGGGACATTTACGAAACTCTTAGATAGGCACATAGATATAGGAAAATGGAGGGTAATGTGGGAGGGAAGGGTTAAATTGATCGTAGAGTAAGCTAAAAGGTCAACACAATATTGTGCACTGACGGGCCTGTACCATGCTACAATGTGCAATGTTCAATGTTTTAATTTCCTCTGATAATCTTTGCAACGACAAACTTCAGAGAAGTATCAACACTTCAGTCCGAGACCCTTCATCGCTCCTGATGAAGAGTCTCGACCTGAAACATCAACTGTACTCTTTTCCAAAGATGCTGCCTGGCTTGCTGAGTTCCTCCAGCAATTTTTGTGTGCTGTTTAGATTTTCAGAATTTGCAGATTTTCTCTTGTTTGTGTTCAGAGTAGAATGCCTGAGTCAGGACTGGGTTACCAGGATTGTGCATGACTTGTCCCACCTACTGGAGCTTGCATTTTCAGATTTCCTGCATCCACGGCGTTTTGCTTTGGAATTATAATTTAAGTATTTAAAAACAGAAGAACTTATCTAGATTTGAATGGGAAAGTCTGAAGGTTTGAGGACTGAAGGATTAAAGCCAAATAGACCAGCTTCCATTCTATACCTAGAAGGACAAATAGCAAGGATGGGCCCCGTTTCAGTAATGTTTGTTCTAAATGAACAGTGACATGTGACTTGATTGACAGGTTAATGAGAAACCCACATCTAATAATGTGTCGATATCATCTGCTACCTGGGGTCAGAGTTAACAAGCAATAAGAGGTTCCATAGGCAGAATAAAGAAAGACAAATTTGCATCTATAAATTTACTTTCATGATGTTTGGATAACTTGGAAGGATCTTACAACCTATTTACAACATTATAAATATTGAAAATGAAGCAGCAATTAGCACAGAATGAGAGCACCACCAAATGATAATGGAGGAATGGTAATATATTTCCACGTCAGGATAGTGTGTTACTTGAAAGAAAGTTGAGGTGGTAGCAATCTCACAATCTAATTCCCCTTTTCTTCTTGGTGGTAGAGTTCGGGACCTGCTGTTGAAGAAACCTTACCATACGTACTGCAGTCGAATTACACTAGTGCAGGTGCGAGTGGAGGGATGAGGGATTTAATGCCAACAAAGTAGTCTGCTTTCAACTGGATGGCAGCAAATTTCTTGAATGTTGCTGGAACTGCACTCACTCAGACAGATTCAGAGGATATTGTCACTCCCCAGGGTGCTTGGGTTGTATCCGGGCCATTATTGTCTAACTTGGAATGACATAATGGAGATGTCAGGATAATACCAGAACACCATTAATCATGCTCAGTGCATCAAATTGAGGGAAACCTTAACTCACAAACCAGAACTCTTGAGAGCAGTGGCTCTCAAGCAAGTAATCAGGACAGGGGAGAGAGTCCTGCACTCTCTCTGTCTCATCTGTTTCAAGCAAACACCCCTGACATTCACATTCAGCTTTCTGATCCTTACTGTCTGATAACAGGATACATTCAGAGACACACTAAATGACAAAGCATACAGGTTGATCTCTTTATCTTATTCTTTCCATAAGGATTAAAGGTGCTTCTGTTGATCACAGTCATAACTTGTACCTATCCCTGATTTTGACTGATTCTGCCTTTCAAAACAATTGGTCCTTATTCTAGCGAAGACTTTCTGTTACCAGCCACACTAACAAAGGCGGTTCAGCATTGTATCTGATTAATTTCTGGTTTGAGGAAATGATGACTAGAGATAGACTAACCAGAGTCAATGGAGGTAAACAGTGAGTTTGTCTCTTCATGTGGGACTCTTAAACAATGTTGATTTGTTCAAGCAAAAAAAAATGTTATCGGTTCTGATTGTCAGTTCCACTTTTTTAATGCATCTGTTTTATTACCTGCATGTTTTGAAGCTGATGCAGGATCTACATTCCTGTTTCCTTCCCGTGTAAAACTCGTTGCAGTAGCTTTAACAGAACATCTATGCATCTGGTCGCCTGGGTCACAGACAGAGAGGCATTCCATCACCTCATGTTTCACTCCAACATATTTTTTTGATAAGAATATGCCACAGTTTCAAAAGCCTCAAATTATTTGATCCTACCTCTTTCCTTTAAAGGAAGCACTTTTGTTTTCTGTACTTCATGCTGAAGCACCTTGGGATGCTTTATTACATTAATGGCAAGCTGTTGTGAAATGAGGCTCCACTACCACCTGAGGATTTCTTAAAATTTATGTTTCCCAACTTGGTTCGGCCATACAATAATTTGGCCAGTAACTGTGTTTTATGACAGAATTTGATCGAATGCTTGACAAAAAAATGATTGCTGGGAAGAATCAGCTCATTTTTTGGATGAATCTCAGTCACTGGGAGATTTTGAGTTTACATTCCCAAAGCTACTGGTCATCTTATCAGTGTTAATCATTTGACAGCGCTTCGTCCAATGGATATTCTTCATGTGCACCTCAAGCTGGTGAATATTGGCTGACCATCAAAAAACTGAGACATCAGATACACCCCAAAAACGTAAATCTGATAGGTTATTTAATTATTTATTTATTGAGATACAGTGTGGAGTAGACTCTTCTGGTCCTGCTGGCTAGCAATCCTCTGACTTAATCCTGGTCATGTCATGGGACAATTTACAATGCTCAATTAACCTACCAACTGGCATGTGGGACAAAACCAGAGCACACGGAGGCAGTCATGGGGAGAACGTGCAAACTCCTTATTCAAACTACTTCCGCTTGAGGTGGATAACAATATAGCAGTGTTTTGGATAACGTAGTTTTTGCCTTTCCTACTCTGGAACAGAGTCCAGCAATAAGCTCATAGAGCTCATCACTGACTTTAGAAAGTACAACTGCAGCACTTTCATGAAAACCTATCAAAACACTGTGCGTCAAAGCCTTGTGCTTCTTAAGGGCTTGAAGGCATCATGTTAGATGATAAAAATTTGCAACACAAGAACATCTGTCCTGGTGTAGAGTTTCAACTTGAAATATCGACAGTTCCTCCCCACCCACAACCCACTGATTCTGAGTCCCTTCAGCTGACTGCTTGTTGCTGATGACACACTAAGTCATGTCCAAGGTCCTACTTGAATCTACCAAAGACTTAAATCTTTTATAAACACCTGATTGTAAGATATTTATCAACTTATAAAAGTGAAAAACAGAAATTTTATGCTAAAAGTTGTAAAAGCAATCCCCAAATGTCCTAAAATATTTTTAAGATTTAGCAAATAACACAAAACAGCTTTAAAAATCCAAATAAGCAAGCCATTAGAATTGATTTTAAATTAATCTTCTGTTTGAATATAGTAGAGCAGCTATATCCATTGACCCCTTGTTTGATAGTATTGGTTAAAGGCTGGGAACCCCAGTAGTAGAGGAAGGGTACTATTTATAATTAAAAAAATTCATATATTCTAGGTTAAAAAATGTGAGGGCTGTTGCTTTCTTTAGGTTCAATGAGACATGACATTTTATGTCTCATCATTCCAAGGTGAAAAATTTTCAGGTGAGTTTGGACAGCAAGGACAGTTGTAGGGGAATTAGCCCATTCCTGTTCCCTCACACAAACTCCATAACAAGTCCAACAGTGTCACCATTGTGTATCATTGTGCAGAAAATCCATAGTTTATACCAGTCCTACAGAGTAATAATCATTGACAGTTGCAACATCCTCAGAATTGTGTCTAATCCAAGCCTCTCTTCCTTCTCTTTTTCAGGTCAGGTCAGAATGTGAGGATGGCCATGTGAGTATTTCTGATGGACTTTTGATCCATTGCTGCTACATTTTCAAGGGTGGCACAGAGTATTGAAAAGACTCAAGTGTTCTCCTCAAGGCAAGAACCATAAAAACAACTTTATATGTCGATAGAGCTACAGAAACCCATCCAATCCTTTTTACAGGATATTTTGTCAGTGCTGGCAACCAAGTAACATAAAAGAAAATAATTCCTTGCTAAGTATCCCTTTCTGAGCCCCACTGTTCCAAGGAAGGTGCATTGATGAAATCCACTGAAAGTAATTGAGTGTGCTTATGGAAGTGGCTGGGGTGATTTTTTTAAGGAATAAAATGGGTGCTTTCTTAAAGATTTGTAGAGATTATTTCTCAAATACATAGTTCTCCCTTGCCATTTTCATTCCACTTCTAGCATACCTCCGAATCCAGCAGGAGATTTCCAAGTCGATTGAATCTGGATATGTTTTCTTGGTTTATATAAATGCCGTTTCGGGTGACCGCTATTCAGATTGAAACCCTTGTGTCTTCATTGAGGATAGGAAATTTAATATAAGGTTTTGAAGGAATCAAATAATTCCTTGTGTTCTTCTTCTTGAACGTGATTAATAAAAGAGGTCGGCAGGAGGTCTAGGAGTTCAGGGAGAAAACTGGGTTTGAGACATGGCACCCAGAGCTTCTTCTGGTTGCAAGAGACACTAGGACATGTGGAAATCTTAGAATAGAGTTAAACCCATCTGGATTGTGGGGAAGGAAATCAGCTTTATGCTTCATTTTAATCAACCAGATTTAACAGAACAAATTGATAAGGAATAATCATAAAACTGCAGACTTTCTCACTGAAAAAGAAGAGAGTGATACTGTTATTAAGGAACTGGATAAAAAGAATCTTAAAAAACTGCTTCACCTTTCCCAGAACAGTAAAATCACAGGACAAAATGTGTTAAGAATTAAGTCCAGAAATTCAAAGCATTAGGGCAAATAATTAACACTGATCTGCCATTGGATCATCTTGTAACCGGGCCATTTCTTTGTGGGAGCTGTCAGGCAGCCTTCTGAAAATGAGAATGCTAACAGTGGGGCAGGTGAGCTGTCCTGCTGGACTCCACAAGGAATCCAAAGGTTGCACATTTCCCAGCCTTGTTCTGTGAGATCTGACTGCTAAATTCACAGTGGATTAAATTAGTACCAATCCAGTGGACCTATTGTTATGAATGACAGAAATATGATGCTCAAAAGCCAAGCAAATAGTTTCATTTGAATTAATTAAGTTTTAATGTTGATGAGTGTGTATGTGATTTTAGTCTTCTGACTTACAATTTTAATATGTACATTTGGTTAACATTATTCAGAAGTCTACACATCTTGTTGCCTTGGTAGAGTAGCAAACATAATCAAACAAACCTCACCCCCCACCCCCCAGCCCTTCCTTGCCAATGGACAGACTCTTCTCTCTCCCCTGCCATCCATCAAAAGATACAAAAGCTTGAACACTCTCCCCTCCAAGCTCAAGTACAGCTTCAATCCCAGTGTTATAAAACTATCGAATGGTCCCCTAATATGAGAAAATGCACCCTTGACCTCACAATCTGCCTTCACTCTACTGTCTGCCTGCACTTCACTATCTCTGTAAATGTAACGCTACATTCTGCTACTGCTTTCGCTTGTACTACCTCAGCGTAGAGGTGTGATGAGATAATCTGCACGGATAGCATGCAAAACAACGTTTTTTACTTGGTAAACACGAGAGATTCTGCAGATGCCGGAAACTGATAATAACACTTACAAAATACTTGAGGGACTTGGCAGGTCAGGCAGCATCAATGGAAAGGAATAAACAGTTGACATTTCAGATGAAGGGTCTTGGCCCGAAATGTCGACTGTTTTTCCTTTCAATAGATTCACTGCCTGACCTGCTGAGTTCCTCCAGCATTTTGGGTGTGTTGCTTTTTCATTCAGTACATGTGACAATAATAAGCAAATTATTACCAAAGATTAGCAATTATTTTCTAATATGTTCTGGGAATTTTCAAAGACATTCAAAAACATTTAGTTTAAGTAGTAGGTATTTTAGTTGATGAGCCGGGGGTGGGGGGGAGGATGTGGTGTTCTCACCGGCTGTCAAAGCCACCTCATTGAAGCAGCCAGCAGCTTCTACTGTGAGAGGCTTTGCCACATGTGTTGCTCTAGGCACACCTGAAGCCTGCCTCCCATGAGATAGAAGAATGAAGATCACACAGAGAGAGCTTTCCCAATCTTCACTTTCCATCCCACATGTCTCAGAATTAAACAGACTCTCTCAATGTTTACCAGTTTCAGCAAGGTTCCACCACCAGACACATCCCCCGAACTCCCCAAACACATCTCTGTATTCTGAAGGGATTGCATACTTCCAGACTCTGTGGTCTGCACGTCTATCCCTGCCTACAGTTCCCGATCTAATCAACACACACAATGCTGGAGGAGCTCAGCAGGCCAGGCAGCAAAAGAGTACAGTCGACGTTTAGGGCCGAGATCCTTTGGCAGGACTGGAGAATAAAGGCTGAGGTGTGGGGGGAGGGGAAAGAGAAACATGAATGGATGTTTTACAGTCAGTGCAGACTTGGTGGCTCCAAGAGTTCATTGCTTTCTATGTGTCTCTTTGACAAGACAATTAGAATGTCTGCAGTGACCCATGGTGACTTGCGTAGACCAGCAGCCATCTTCAATTTTCTATGACAATGAATTGATGGAGCTCCCTCCTTCAGTGAAAGCCTCTTTGATCACATGGGTGCTGCACACCCTGAGCACTGCTCCTTTGGTCAGCAGATACTGAGGCCAATCATTTCATGGGAGTTGAATAGGACAGTCTATCTTGTAGGAGTGTGCCCAGATACACAAAGAAGTGTTGTACACAAAATGCTAGAGGAACTCAGCAGGCCAGGCAGCATCTATAGAAAAGAGTAAACAGTCGTCATTTCAGGCTAGGACCCTTCAGCAAGACTGGAGAACGAAAAGATGAGGAGTAGAGTTAAAAGGTGGGGGGAAAAGGAGGGAGAAACACAAGGTGATAGGTGAAACTGGGAGAGGGAAGGGTGAAGTAAAGACTGGGATGTGGATTGGTGAAAGAGATACAGGGCTGGGGAAGTGGAGGTCTAGTAGGAGAGGACAGAAGGCCATGGAGGAAAGAAAAGGGGGTGTGAGCACCAGAGGGAGACGTAAAGTGATAGATGAGAGAGGGGAAAAGGGATGGGGAATGGTGAAGGGGGGGCATTACTGGAAGTTTGAGAAATTGGTGCTATGCCATCAGGTTAGAGGCTACCCAAGCGAAATATAAGGGGTTGTTCCTCCAACCTAAGTGTGGCCTCATCACGACAGTAGGGGAGGCCATGTATGGGCATGTCAGAATTGGAATGGGAAGTGGAATTAAAATGGGTAGCCGCTGGGAGATCCCACTTTTTCTGGCAGACAGAGCACATGTGCTCGGCAAAGCGGTCTCCCAATCTACGTCGGGTCTCACTGATATACAGGAGGCCACACCAGGAGCACCGGATACAGTATATGATCCGCAACAGACTCACAGGTGAAGTATCACCTCACCTGGAAGGATTGCTTGGGACCCTGAATGGTAGTGAGGGAGGAGGTGTAGGGGCAAGTGCAGTGTTTGTCCTGCTTGCAAGGATAAGTGCCAGGAGAGAGATCAGTGGGGAGGGACAAATGGACGAAGGAGTCACACAGGGAGCAGAAAGTGGGAGGGGGGTGAGAAAGAAGTGCATGGTGGTGGGATCTCGTTGGAGGGGCCTGTATTCTCATATCCTGTGTTTTCGTATTTTCATATTCTGTGTCTGGTGCTCCTGGTGTGGCCTCCTGAATATCAGTAAGACTCGACATAGATTGGGAGACCGCTTCACTGAGCACCCATGCTCCGTCTGCCAGAAAAAGCAGGATCTCCTTGTGGTCACCTATTTTAATTCCACTTCCCATTTCCATTCTGATATATCTATTCATATTTAGTTTGGAGGAACAACACCTTATATTCCGTTTGGATAGCCTCCAACCTGATGGCATGAACATCGATTCCATAATGCCCCTCACCCCTCAACCCCCTTCCCCATTCCCCAACCCCTTTTCCCTCTCTCACCTTATCTCCTTCCCTGCCCATCGCCTCCCTCTGGTGCTCCTCACTTTTCTTTCTTCCATGGTTCGCTGATCAACTTCCCAGCTCTTTACTTTCATCCCTCCCCACTCAGGTCTCACCTATCACCATGTATTTCTCTTTCCCCTCCCCCCCCCACACTTGAAACCTACTCTTCAGCTTTTTGCTTCTGTTCTGCTGAAGGGTACGACCCAAAACATCAACTGTACTCTTCTCCATAGACGCTGCCTGGCCTCCAGCATCTTGTGTGTGCTGCTCGGATTTCCAGCACCTGCAGATGTTCTCTTATTTGTAATTCCCTATTTAATGGCACTTTTGCATGTAACATGTCCTTCAGCCTCCTCCCTTCCTGTCATTTAGGACCCAATTATCTTTCCAGGTGAAGCAACGATTGATTTGGCATTTCTTCCAGTCTAGTACGCTGTAATCAATGTTCATATTGTGATCGGCTCTAGACTGTAGAAAGCAAATGCAAACCAGCTAACTGCCTTGCAGAGCATTTAGTCCTTAGGGGTAAAACTGAGCTTCCAATTGCCTGCCACTTGAATATTCCATCCCACTCTTATGCTGACCTACCTGTGACATCTTGCACAGTTTTAACAAAGCCCAATGCAAATTTCAGGAACAATACCTTATCTTCTGGCTGATTGCACCCTTCCCGATTAAATCTGCAATGTTACAAGTTCAGATAGCTCATTTTTCTTTGTCAGTATCAAAATTGGCCAAGGCATCCATCTGTTGTATTGGCTCAGTATATTTCTCCACATTGCCACACTCTGACCTTCTGGGCATGTCCTACAGCCTGCATTTTTCTTTTTCTTTGGTTTCATCGTTTGTATTATTACATTCTAATTATTCCCATTAACCTGTTCTGCAGAGAATGTCTACAATGTATCCCAATAACAACTCTGGCCTAACACAGAAATTCCCTTTGTCCTATCCATCCCACCCCACACTTTCTCACTAACATAAAACTCTCAATACCAGTTATGAGGGAAAACCTTTGGCCTAAAACATTAAAACTTACCATAGATGCAACCTGACTTGAGTCCCTCTGTTTTTATATGCACTTTGAACTTGAGATTTCAGCTTCCAGTTCCTTCCAGATGGTTTCAGTCATTATGTGTTGCTTGCCTCCTATCTGGGTTTATCATTGGCCATTAAATAGATGCTGATTGCCCAAGATTTGGCAGCTTCTTAGTGTTAGATCAGTAGGATGCCAAGAGAGGGGCCTCTCTTCCAAAAATAATTTTTAGGCTGTTATGTACCACTGAGGAATTCTTTCCATTAAATTTCCCTTTCTTCCTTTGCCTAGATAATAAAAATGCACATGTATCCATTGCAGGAATGTTCTTGCACCCCAGATACCAACTGAATGCAATTTGTGGTAATGTTATGAATATCTTTATCCTACTGGCTTGCATCTACTCAAAAGAATACTGAGTCAGACAAGGCAAACTGGTGTCAGATTGTGCATCTACTGTTGATTACATCACACTTATTGAAATGTACTGCTCTATCATTCTTAATAAGTATATTCCTAAGAAATGAACAGTTAACCATAAGCAAAAATACTCCAGGAGAAATTCATACAACTTATTGTTTCAAAGAAAACACTTTTTTTCCAGAACTCTATTAAAGGAAAGGAAAGCTGTCACCAGAAACACACAACTACCAATAAGAACCAGAGGGTGTGAAATCCACATAGAAATTGAAGTCAATAAAGAAGAAAATTGGATGAGGTATGAAACAGGCATCATTGTTGTTTTTCAATAATGTTATATACAGTTTCTCTCTCAAGAATTAATTAAAATACGAACTCGAAGAAGATTATTAAACATAAATATTTAGAGCTAGATATCTCCCTTTGTTCTGAATCATAAGTTATTATATTCTGAATAATTCATAGATTTGTGGAACCATACAACAGGGAGTTGGATCTGTGCTGACCATCAAGCACATACTTCTACTAATTCTGCACAAACCCCATTTCAGTCTTACTTTCCAATGTGTAAAGTTTCCTTTTCTGTCCAGAATCTATTTCTCATGCTTTTATGTTAATTTCCTAGCCTTTACTGTCTCCATAAATCTTTGTAGAAAGTAAGCTTTCTGTACACATCTGTATAGATAGGCATCTCCCTGGCCTGTAAACAGCTTATGGCTAAGCACATTGCCAGCACCGAGTTGATAGTCATCATTTCAGAATAAACAGTAGGAAAAAACATTTTAGTGATAACATTTAGAAATTCAATTTGCATGACTAGTGATACTCGGCCTGCAATAAATAAAGCTGTTAAAGATAACACAAAGAAGTGCATTCAAGCACAGCAAGTCACAGGACAATGAAATGATACATAAACTCCTCTCAGTAAAACTAGGCGGTATGAATGGTGTATGTACTGAAGCTGAGAAGTGACAAATAAACTTGCATCTTGTACATACAAATGATATATACTGTATTCTACCTTGCTTGGAACTTTAAAAATTATGGTCCTGATTTATACATACATGTTTTCCTACTATTGAAGAAATAGACCCATAAAGTAACAGAACAGTCCATCTAGCTCATTATGATTATCAAGCATCAGTTTACACTAATTCTATATTGATCTCTTTCTTATTTGGGGACACCACCCCCTCCCCCTCCATTCCCAAGAGAAAATATTCTTGTGTATTACAGTGCAATATTTAATTTGCCATCATTGTCAAGATTTAGATGAATGAGGGGCTAGTAGGGTGGATGTTGAGATGTTTTCAGCTGTGGGAGGAGCAAGAACACAGGGACATAGCTACAATATAAGGGGCTGATCATTTGAAACTGAGGAGCATATAAGCTCCATAATGTACTGGTTAGGCACAGGAGTACATTCAGCCAGAGACTCATTCCACCGAGATGTAACACTGAGCGTCATAGGAAGTCATTCCTGCCTGTTGCCATCAAACTTTACAACTCCTCCCTCGGAGTGTCAGACACCCTGAGCCAATAGGCTGGTCCTGGACTTATTTCCACTTGGAATAATTTACTTATTATTATTTAATTATTTATGGTTTTCTATTGCTATATTTCTACACTATTCTTGGTTGTTGCGACTGTAACGAAACCCAATTTCCCTCGGGATCAATAAAGTCTGTCTGTCTGTAATGGATCTTTGGAACTCTCTGATTCGGAGGGTGGTGGATTGCAGGTCATTTGATTTAAACTTAAGATAGAGGAATATTTGAAAGATTGAGTAACTGAGCGTTATAGGAACTATCTTAGGAGTTGAAGCCAGCATAGATGAATCATGTTCATATTGAACAGTGGGTCTACTCCTGTTCCTATTTTCTTTTGTTCATGCTTTTTGCGCTACTTTCAAAACCTACTCTGTGCTGAATCTTATCAAAAAGGGAAGGCTAAGTTTTATCCCCCTGGCAGTTCTGCTTGTTGCTTGGAAGCTTGCTGAGCCAGCCAGCCGGAGTCCCTACAGAGAAAATGGAGTCTGCCAGAGATCAGACAGCAACATAAAATAACACCAAATGCACAATATGTTCAATATCTTCTTCAACTCCCCCCCCCCACCCCCACTGGTCTGGAGGAGAATAACCAATTAGACATTTCTGCAATCTCTCACTGCAATAAAATTGAGCCCGCATTTTACAGGGTAGAGTGAATGGCCAGTCCAGAGCAATTGGAACGGATTCAATTGAATTAAATTGACTTTATTTCTTACATCCTTCTCAAATTTGAGTAAAAATCTTTACATTATATCTCCATCTAAATGTGCAATCATAGTAATTGATAATAATTTATAATAAATAGAACAGTCAATGTAATATAGAGTACACTCAAATCAGCGTGAGTTCATCGGTCTGATGGACTGGTGGAAGAAGCTGTCCCGGAGCCTGTTGGTCCTGGCTTTTATGCTGCGGTACCGCTTCCCAGATGGTAGCAGCTGGAATAGACTGTGGTTGGGATGGCTTGAGTCCCCAAGAATCCTATACACCCATCCTTATAAATGTCCCGAATAATGGGAAGTTCACAACTACAGATGCGCTGAGCTGTCTGCATCACTCTCTGCAGAGTCCTGTGATTAAGGAAGGTACAGGCAGTGACGCAGCCAGTCAGGATGCTCTCAATTGTGCCCCTGTAGAAAGTTCTTAGGATTTGGGGGCCTATACCAAACTTCCTCAACTGACTGAGGTGAAAGAGGTGCTGGTGTGCCATTTTCACCACACAGCTGGTGTGTACAGACCACGTGAGGTCCTCGGTGATATGGATGCTGAGGAACTTGAAGCTGTTTACCCTCTCAACCCCAGATCCACTGATGTCAATAGGGGTTAGCCCGTCTCCATTCCTCCTGTAATCCACAACCAGCTCCTTTGTTTTTGCGACATTGAGGAAGAGGTTGTTTCCTTGACACCATCGTGTCAGAGTGATGACTTCTTCCCTGTAGGCTGCCTCGTTATTATTTGAGATAAGGCCAATCAATGTAGTGTTGCTGGCAAATTTAATTAGCAGATTGGAGCTGTGGGTAGCAATTCAGTCATGGGTATACAGGGAGTAAAGAAGGAGACTCAGTATGCAGCCCTGAGGGGCTCCTGTATTGAGAGTCAGAGGGCTGGAGGTGAGGGAGCCCATTCTTACAACCTGCTGGTGATCTGACAGGAAGTCCAGCATCCAGCTGCATAAAGCAGGGTCAAAGCCGAGGTCACTGAGCTTCTTGTCGGGCCTGGATGGGACTATGGTGTTGAATGCCGAACTATAGATCAAGAATAGCATTCTCACATAAGCATCCTTCTTCTCCAGATGTGTAAGGACAGTATGTAGAGCAGTGGCTATTGTGTCATCTGTCAATCGGTTGTGTCAGTAGGTGAATTGTAAGGGATCCAGTTTGGGTGGTAGCAAGCTGCAGATGTAATCCTTGACCAGTCTCTCAAAGCATTTGCTTATTATTGAGGTGAGGGTGACAGGATGCCAGTCGCTCAGGCATGTTACCTTGGACTTTTTTGGCGCAAAGACAATGGTGGATAATTTGAAGCAGGAGGGCACTCTACAGTGGGAGAGGGAGAGATTAAAAATGTCAGTAAACACACCCGCCTGGTGTGCTGGACACATCATAAGTACTCGCCCCAGGAAGCCGTTCGGTCCCGCAGCTTTGCGGCTGTCGACTCGTTGGAAACATCTGTGTACCTCAGCCTCAGAGGTGACCAGGTTGCAGGTTGTAGCGATGGCTTTCCTCGGAGACTCAAAGTCAGTGACATTGAACTGAGCATAAAAGTGATTGAGCTCATTGGGGAGAAAGGCTGCGATGTTGGAGGCACCACAACGTTTGGCTTTGAAGTCTGCAATGGTATGCAGAACTCGCCACAAGTCACGTGTGCAATTCATTATGAATCTTGACTCAATCTTCTCCCGATATTGTTGTTTCGCAGCCTTGATAGCTTTGCGCAGATCGTAGCTGCCTTTCTTGAGCTCCAGTCGATCTCCAGCGATTGCTTAGCTCTTAAGCTGGCTCAAAACTATTCTCATCTCTCTCCCCAATGTTTTATTGTCCTTGCCACTTCTTTACTTGAGCTAGTTTATTGCCTACATGTTGTCTCTGCTGTTCACATGACCGCAGGATTGCAAAATGAGCTCAGAGAATTCTGGAGGCTTACTGGTGCTTCCATTTGTATCTTGCAGGAGATGGCAATGTCCAAATCTTGTTTTAATTATTGTAGCTACATTTATGAAGCCAGATAAGAACTGGTGAGTTAATGAATATTTTTGATTGTCTATTATTGCCACCTCATTAAGGCTAGCTGTAATTGATCACCAGAGAGCACAGACCAGTGTGATGCAGACCCATCACTTTATGTGGTATATAGCTAATAAAAAACAGTTTGGTATTGAACGGGAGGGGGAAGGCGGAGGTTCTTTCAATCTATCCACATCCACTCATATATCTGCTGATTTACCACTTATTTTGTAGCCCCAAGCAAGCGGAAGGAAATTTTTAACAGTAAATGGAATTCAGAAGTCCAGAAAAAAGATGAAACATGCTATAAATCAGAGATAAAAAGAAAAATTGTTGTAAATAGATTTAGGGCTGTTAGAGATTACGCAGATATAGAGCGATAGAGGGAAAGTAATATTCAATATTCTATGCAGATTTAGAAGCATTAAGCATTACTCAGAAGGTCAGGCAGCATTTGTAGAGAGAGAAACAACGTTAAATTTTTCAGATTGATGACCCTTTCATCAAGGCTGCCTTTGATGTCAATGGAACTGAAGCAAACATAACATGCATTCCTGCGGAGTATATTCAAAACAGATGACAGACAACAAATCTTATGTATTTTAAATTAAGTATACCCTTTAACTGGTAGTTCGATCGTTCCACATCTGTAACATCATCTCATTGGAAAATTTCACAATTTTGACATTGTGTCCAAAACCATGTGAATTTATTTTTTCCAAAAACCTTGAAAACAGAGAAGGAGAGAACCATATGGTTTCTTGTTCTCATCTCTCCTTTCAATGAAATCATGGGTGATCTACCTTGGTGCCTTTTTCTTAACCCTGTTTCATTGAATCTTTTAATATACAGTTCCTTATCAATTCTCTTCACTATACAAAGTGACTGAGCTTCTACAACCCTCTTAAGGAGTGAAACCTAAAGGAAGAGCAGAATAGACCAATTATTAATCTGAGACTCTTACCTTTGCACTCATCCAGCAGATCATCCATGTAAACAAAAGAGGCAGTGATTCATCCATTCATTATTTTGCAAAGTCACGACAGAAACATATCACCTGTAGCCAGGTTACAGAAATCCTACATATTTGTCTATCAGTTTTCACCTGTCAGCGAAGCTTCCCAGGACACTGACTTTATTGTATGAGAATAATTTAACTCCTGACACAGTAAAAGCTTGGTCTTGGGATGATTTGGAAAGAATAAGCCAGTTTTTCTGAAAACAAGTGTTCCAGATTTCTCTCTGCCTATGTAATAAACAATAGTGGATCTAAACAATAACATTAGATACAACCTTAAGCTATTAAATGATGTTAACCCAGCAATTGAAAACATAATTTACTAGCTATGACTCAGTTTTTTAAGGTGAGTTAAAATTTGTTAAATTGGTAATGATTTATTATTGCCACATGTGCAGTGAAAAGCTTTGTTTTACATGCCATCTATACAGACCATTTGATTGCAACTGTACAGTGAGGTAGTACAAGTTGCACCTTCTATCCACCAAGCATGCAATAGCAAACCCCCAAATAAAGACCATGATCTGCAGTCTCTCTCCCTACTAAAGGAAAAATGAGGTGTCCCTCTTTCACAGCGGAGAGGAGACATAACAAAACAACTCACTGATTTGCAATGATAAAGTCTGTCCCATCGCATTTTTTCTGAGTTTTACAACTCGAGATTTGGCAACAAACTTTCCTCCACCAATGAGAGAGAAAGGGAGAGAGAGAGTGCAATTCGTCAGGTAGAGCCTTCGACAGCAGACCCATTACTCCCGATGTTCCATTTTCTCCCACAACATTTCAGTCTGCGGCACTGGCTTGGAATCAGCCCGTCCACAGAGCTGAGAAAACCTCAGAACACCAAAGGCACGCTCATCTTCTAGATCACGTCCTTATGATTTCAAAAAATGGCCAGTCGTGAGCCCCCAGGAGCAGGTTCCACCGTCGCAAAGAACTGAAGACTGCGTGTAATTCCAGGTCAGGGTCTTCAACAGAACCCCATCCGCTTTGAAAAGGAAAAAGAGAGACATCAAAGGTAGAAGTTAAGCTGCTTCCTCAAAGGAGTCGCTGTTGAGTGCCATCATAACTCTGCACCACCACATTGAGTAATTTCAGATAATGACAGCAGCACCTTCCATAACAGCTGAGCATTAGTCCAAGTCAAGTTGAGTCAAGTGTGTCATCACATGTGAATGATGTACATGGTGCATTTCACTGTATGTTTCGATGTTCTTGTGATAAATGAATCTGAATTGGCACAAGTCCAGTGATCTACAATGAGAAACTTGCTTGCAACAGCATCACAACCACATAGGTTCAGACTACACACAGATTTTAATAAGCTACACCAAATAGTGACACAAAATTGTACAAGGTTAATGTGCTTTTTTTCTCTTAAAGCATTTTCCTAAGGAAATACGGCTGTCCTTCCATCTTTGGTCCCTTATAAAAAGTGAGAACCAGTTTATATAGACTTTTCTCCCATTGAGGTCCTTTGGGAAGTTAGACCCAATTCAATTCCTTATATCTACATCATACAGAAGCCCCATTATCACTGGGAGAGGCAAGATTAGAAGGATGCTCACTACCACCTTTTCAAATGCAATGGAAAATACAGAATAGCCAGACCAGTGATACCTATGTACATCCAATCAAAGGACAAAAAGAAGAATGTTTGGGGGAGTAGAATAATCACAGCAGTGTGGTTGACCAAAATTCTGGGTTGAAGTAGAAAGAAGTAACTTCAACCTGTAGCTTGGTTCTGGATACTCCGGAGTGAATCAAAGAAACTGCAGTCTCTGGAGATCCGCAATAAAACCAGATATTGGTGGAAATTGTGAAGTGTCTTTGACCTGAAATATTAACTTCGTTTATTTTTCCATAAATGCTGTCTGACCTGCTATTTCCAGCATTTTCTTTTCCTCTTTTATACTCTGTAAGTGTGTTCCATTACCCAGAACTGACAAATCTCACGTTCTTAACCATAAAAATTCGCCCAGATGAAGAAATCTAATGCCACCATAATAGATTAATGGAAGTAATCTGTTCAAACAGCAACTCATCAAATGGGGTTGTTATCATAGGTAACCTAGATATTGAAATATGAGTTTGCACCTTTCTTTCATTATATCAGCCTGTTTTGGATTCCTTCCAATGCATTCCAGTCACACATAGACTGAAGTAATTTCTACCAGCAGACTTCAAAGACTTGGCATTCTCTTCCTTCCAGGAAAGGTATTAAAATTAATGGAGGGCCTTCCTCTTAGCGTATTTCTCTAACTGCCCAAATAATCAAACTTAAGCCACATCTTCTTCCCGTATGGCCGTGGTGCAGCTTTACAACATTCAACACAATTCAGGGCGGCATTTCATTTAAAGCAAGAAGCAGCATCGTGGCACAGCCTGTTGGGTTGCTGCATTGTAGCGCCAGACACCCTGGGTTCAATCCTGACCTTGGCTGCTGTCTTCACTTTCTCCTTGGGACTACGTAGGTTTCTCCAAATGCTCCGGTTTCTTCCCACTTCCCAGAGACTTGGGGGGGTTGGTAGATTAATTGACCATGTGTACATGTGAGTGGTAGAGTTCAGGAGAATCAGTGAGGATGTGGAGAGAATAAAGATGAGTTTAATGTAGGATTAGTGCAAGTGGTAGCTTATGGATAGTGCAGACTTGGTGAGCCAAAGGGCTGTTTTTGTACTGTATTTCTCTATCAATATGACTCTGAGAAGAGTTTGGAAGTCAGCAGGAATGGGTCACAGACACCGAAATACAGTGAAAAGCTTTTGGTTGCATCCATTCAGACAGATCATTCTATACATACTGTAAATAGATGTAGGGAGTAGAATGCAGATTAAACTCTCTGTGGGCTCTTCATTTGGTACCTTTTGTACCTAATAAAGTGGCCGCTGACATGTTGTGTATTCAGAGGTGCTCTTCTGCACACCATTGTTTTAATGCATGGTTATTTGAGTTGCTGTCAGCTTGAACCAGTTTGGCTATTCTTCTCTGACCTCTCTCATTAACAAGGCATTTTCACCTACAGAGATGCCACTCACTGGATTTCTTTGTTGGCTTTTGCACCATTCTGTAGACAAGAGGTTCCCAAGATGGGGACCATGGACTCCTTGGTTAATGGTAGGTGCCAATGGCATAACCAAGTTTGGGAACCCCTGCTCTAGAAACTGTTGTGCATGAAAATCCCAAGTGATCAGCAGTTCCAGAGATACCCTAATCATCCTGTCTGCCACCAACATTCATTCCACAGTCAAAGTCACTTAGATCGTATTTTTTCCCCATTCTGATGTTTGGTCCAAACTACAACTGAACCTCTTGACCGTGTCTGCATGCTTTTATGTATTGCATTGCTGCCACATGATTGGCTGATTAAATATTTGCACTGAGAAGCAGGCATACAAGTGTACCTAATAAAGTAGCTACAGAGGGTAATGTTACAACTACAGAAAAAAAAGCAATACAGGTTGACGAATAAAGTGCACGAGCCATGATCAGGTAGTTGGGAGATCAAGAAATCATCTTCTAGTATATAAGAGGTCCATTCAAGATTTTAATAACAGCAGGAAAGAAGTGGTTTGGTATGCATATGCTATTGTATAAAATTTGGAACTCAATACTTGCACTGTGGGCATTAGTAATGACAACTTAGATTGTCCAAAGACACATTAAAAGCATTAGCACAACATTTTGCACTCAGAATTATGCAGCAAGACATACTCTGTATCGGAAGCTGTGACATCATTGCCATGTTCATGTTTACCACTGGGTAGAGCATCAGAGAAAGAATTATCCCTGTCACAGCCTGAGGATAGCTGCATAAATCGCCTGCTATAGAACAGAGAGGAGACACATGGAGGAGGATGGATCTGATACCCCTTTGACAAACACAAGAAAATCTGCAAATGCTGGAAATCCAAGCAGCATACACAAAATGCTAGAGAAACTCAGCAGGCCAGGCAGCATCTATGGAAAAGAGTACAATCGACGTTTCAGGCTGGATCCCTTCAGCAGGGCTGGAGAAAAAAAGATGAGGAGTAGAGTTAAAAGGTGGGGGGAAAAGGGATGGAGAAACTCAAGGTGATAGGTGAAACCGGGGGGGGGGGGGGGAGGAAGTAGAGAGATGGGAAGTGGATTGGTGGAAGATATACAGGTTGGTGGTGATGGACAGGCAAGGAGATAAGGTGAGAGAGGGAAAAGGAGATGCGGGATTTCTCTGTGGGCACCCATTTAATTCCACCCCATTCCCATTCCAATATGTTTATCCATATCCTCCTCTACTGTTGCAATGAGGCCACACTCAGGTTGGAGGAACATCACCTTATATTCCATCTGGGTAGCCTCTAACCTGATGGCATGAACATTGATTTCTTGAACTTCAGGTAATCCCCCCTCTCACCATTCCCCATCCCCTTTTCCCTCTCTCATCTATCTCCTTGCCTGCCCATTGCCTCGCTCTAGTTCTCCTCTCCCTTTTCATTCTTCCAGGGCCTTCTGTCCTCTCCTATTACATTCCTCCTTCTCTAACCCTGTATCTATTCCACCAATCAACTTCCCAGCTCTTTAATTCAACACCCCCCAGTTTCACCTATCACCTTGAGTCTCTCCCTCCCTTTCCCCCCACCTTTTAACTCTACTCCTCATGTTTTCGTTCTCCAGTCTTGCTGAAGGGTCCCAGCCTGAAATTAAGACTGTTTACTCTTTTCTATACATGCTGCCTGGCCTGCTGAGTTCCTCTAGCATTTTGTGTACAACACTCCTTTGTCTGTCTGGGCACACTCCTACAAGATAGACTGTCCTATTCAACTCCCATGAAATGATTGGCCTCAGTATCTGCTGACCAAAGGAGCAGTGCTCAGGGTGTGCAGCACCCATGTGATCAAAGAGGCTTTCACTGAAGGAGGGAGCTCCATCAATTCATTGTCATAGAAAATTGAAGATGGCTGCTGGTCTACGCAAGTCACCATGGGTCACTGCAGACATTCTAATTGTCTTGTCAAAGAGACACATAGAAAGCAATGAACTCCTGGAGCCACCAAGTCTGCACTGACTGTAAAACATCCATTCACGCCAATTGTATACAAATCCCATTGTGTTCTCCCCACAATCCCATTAATTCGTCATTTGATAACAATGTTATCATTTCAGAGGACCTGTCCTGGGCCCAGCACTTAAGTGCAATTACAAAGACAGCATGGCAGCACCTCTACGTCCTTAGACATTTGCAAAGATTCAGCGTGACATCTAATACTGTGAGAAACTTCAAAGGTGTGTGGTGGGAAGTATATTGGTTGGTTGCATCATGGCCTGGTATGGAAACACCAATGTTCTTGAATTGAAAATCCTACAAGAAGTATTTGAAATGGTCCAGTCCATCTCAGGTAAAGCCCTCCCCTCCAATGAGCACACTTACATGGAGCACTGTTGCAGGAAAGCCACATCCATCATCAGGGATCCCTCCAGCCAGGTCATGCTCTTTTCTCACTGCAGCCATCAGGAAGGTGCTACAGAAAACTCCGGACTCTCACCACCAGGTTCAGGAACAGTTATTACCCCTCAACCATCAGGCTCTTGAGCCTGTGGGGATAACTTCACTTACTCCATCATAAAACTGTTCTCCCAATCTATGGATTCACTTTCAAGGACTCTTCAATTCATGTTCTTGATATTTATTGCTTATTTATCTAATTTTTTTGTTTTCTATTTGCACAGTTTGCTGTCTTTGGCTGTTTGTCCATCCTGTTGGGTGCAATCTTGCATTGATTTAATTGTGGTTCTTAAATTTACTGAATATGCAGTTAAAACCTCTATTACAGAGATATAGAGCCATAGTTACAGAGATATGCTGAATAGAAATAGCCCCTTGGCACAGCCAGTTCTTGCTGACTAAGATGTCCATTTAAGCTAATCCCTTTCATTTGTTCCATATGTCCCCTGAATCTTTCCTATGCATGTACCCCTCTATATGCCTTTTAGTTTTAAATCTACCTGCCTCAGCCATTTCCTCTGACAGCTCATTCCATTTACAGAACACCCTCTGAATGAAAAGGTTGCTCCTCAGGTTCCTATTAAATTTTTCCTCTTTCACCTTTAACTCATGCCCTTTAGTTCTTGATTCCCCTAGTTTGCATAATTTGTGAGCAAAATCTATGAGCCAATTCGAGCTTTAAAATGGTTATGATGGATATGTCCTTATCTGCATTCATCCATTATAAACATTTTAGAACTTGGATCTATTTGCTCATGGTTTTTGCCCTCAAATCATTGACAATAAGGGTTTTATCTGCAGTAGTAAGTACTTATTGGGAATTTATCTATTATTTCAGATGTTACATTTCCTCCTACCCATCCCCACCGACCAGGCAAAGAACTTGAGAATTTTCATTCAATCCAGGATGGGAAATATTGTTCACACCTTGTTAACTAGAACAGTCCATAAAAGTATATTACAACCATCTGTTTATCCTTCCATAAACTATTTTTGAGTTTAGTTATTCAATAAGCAAGGCAACATATGGTGGCACTGAAGCTATAGTGAATGCTTTTTGCAAGAACATTTAGTTCATGGGTAGTCTTCTAAAATGAGGGTTTTTAACTTCATGCCAGTAGGTTGGGAGTGGAACAATGGCACAGCTTATAGAACTGCCTCACCATTGTGAGTATCATGTGAACAAGGTGTCTCATTGCACTCTGATATATGCAACAATAAACAAACCTAATTCATTGGCGTAGGTTCAATGCCAGCCTCCTGAGACGTTAATCTAGTGTTTGTTCATTCTCCATGAAGGTTTTCTCCAGTGCTTTGTCTTCTTCCCAGATTCCAATGACATGCTGGTTGGTAGGTTAAACAGCTATAAATTGAGCCCCTGGTGTAGATGAATGACAGAATGAGGGGAGACCGGATGGGAACATGTGGAGAATAAGGTGGGATTAGTCTTAATGGCCATGTGATGGGGTGTGGGCCAACAAGACTATTTAATGCTAAGTGATTCCGTGGCTCCGTATTGGTTTTCACCATATTTCTGGTAACTGAATAGTTGGTTCAGCAATTTGATTTCCTCCACTTCCAATGCATTTCTTACAGTTGAGATTCAGCTGTCAGTATTGCCATTTGTGAATGCATGGGCTGATGTATTCCAGTGTGGAGAAAGTGCTGCACTGCCAGAGGCAGCATCTTTAAGATGTCACTTTAAACCAAGGCTTCAGATAGCCTCTCAGGTCGATGTTAAAGAATGCATGGCACTGACTTGAAGAAAAGCAGGTGGCCAACTTATCACTTACAAATACAGGCATCTGGACAGGTACATAGATAGGAAAGTTTGAGAGAGATCTAAGCCAAAAGTGAACAAATGGGACTAGCTCAAACTAGCATCTTGGACAACAAGGATGACTCTATGACTCTGTGACTCTTCAAGTTAAATTACATCACTGAAATTATCTCATAATTATCATATTATTTGCATACCATGATTCCTGAAGCTGATCCTAAATTATGAATAAGATTGCATAATCATTCTTCTATAATCATTGCTTACTTCTTTTATTTTTGCATTTGCAGAGTTTGTTGTCTTTTGCACATTTGCTGTTAGTCTTTGATGTGTGTGGTTTTCATTGATTCCATTTTGTGTCTTAGTATTTATTGTCAATACCCACAAGAAAATGAATTTTAGGGCAGTATATGGTGACATATATGATAAAAATTTACTTTGAAATTTGGAATTTGAAAATATCTTGGACAAAGTTCAATTTCACTGAGCTCTCCCTGTTTACTATTGGATCACCAAATGCTTAATAATTTCTATTGAACAAATTACACTTTCAGAAATGTTAAGTAATCACTAGCTGCTTTAACTGTTGGCCAACTTCCATTTTTCATTGATGATAAAAGAATTAATTATCAAAAGCACCAGATTAAAATTGCTCTAATACCATACATTGAAATGGTAAGAGAGCAAACTTTAAAACCAAGTAACATCCTAGTCTCAGTCTCATTTTATGTACAGATAATAGTGATATTTCTATCAAAATCCAAATTTTCATATACTGTTACATCAGACACAGATGGCAATAGATGCAAAAATTGTAATTGAATGTAGAGGTATAATAACATAGCATTTTACATATGTGTAGGTAGTTCAGTGTTCTTTTAATATAGACATCGCTATTCTAATAGTTATGTTATGATTAACATTGGGTAAAATATATTAATACAATTTACAATGAGATAAATGCTATGAATAAACCAGTTTTATGTTGGAATATCCTCTTTAACTCTCATTATAATGGAGAAGCATAGGTCCAAGGCGAATGTTCAAAACTCTAACTTACCTTGAACATCTGGTTGTTGGAGACATACGATATAACAGCAAACTAACTTAGTTGCCCTCCCATCAAGTTCTATGTGTAGCCAAGAACAGGGGACAATAGGAATCTGAGTGAAAGTATTCCCAAGAAATGGGAACGAGAGTTCAATAGCTGGTGCTCTATACTGAGCTACTTACAACACAATTATTAGGCAGCACAGTAGTAGGATATCGAGTTTAAAGGCTGGAATTTATTAATATGAACTCTTTTAAAGAGATTCTGTGACCATGGATTTTTCCAATTTCCTGCCATAATGTTCTCAGAAACATATTTTTAAGCTGTTTCCCAATCCCTGCAGGGCTTCCAGTAGGTTTCTGCCTGGATCCCCCAGTGAAACCCTAAGGGATTGGATAAGGTGGAGGCAGTCTGCAAAATGATACCTCGGCATGTGCTTGGACATATAAAAAAAATCCACCATATAAACCTTGGTGATTTCATAAAATAATAATGTCAGTCCCTTCACTGACAACAGCTTCAGAACGAGCATATTGTGAGGCTGCCAGTTAACCTTGTCTTAACTTGTTACAGGACAGGTCTTCCAGTGGATGCACAAGGCTGAAAGAATGTAATCAGGATACATAAATGGGCCAGTTAAATCAATTCATTTTGTAGTGACATCACAAGTTGTTCAGTCCTGTCCAAAAGTAAACTACACACCACAGGTAAATTTGGTGCCAACGATTAAGCAATAAATATTTAATATAAGTCTCAGCTTGTTGGGGAAGAAAGAACCAGTAGGCTTTCCTGCATAGGGTTGTGAAACTGCATGGCTTTTAATCTCCATAACCTCTGTCCTAATGCAAGGTCTTGACCTGAAATGTTGGCAGTTTCACCAACAGATGCTACTGGAGCCATTGAGTTTCTCCAGTAAATTGTCTTTAGCCCCTGGAGGAAGGCAGGCCAGAGTAAATGTAGACACCGAGACATAGCAGGAGTTTGGGGTAATCATTTTTTGTAGCCCTAGTAATGAAGCTATTGTAAATGCTATCAGTTTTTGCAATGGAGATATGATGATGATGATGATGATGAAAGAGAATTTACTCTATACTTCACAATGAAAATAAATGATAATGCAACTGTTGTATTATTTATACTGTACAATTCTGGACTTTGAGTGCAAGGTCTTTACACAATACCATCATAGGTTTCCCTTTGTAAGGTAAATTTTCACAACTTTTTAGGTGTAATATAATATTTAGCTTTGGATACCAAATACATGAGGAGACTGTGATGAAGTCGAAGTAGTGAAAAGAAGCTACTTCAGGTCAGTAATTTCCTTGTTCAAGTGCCGCTTCAGAGAGCAAATATCTAGACTGATCCAGCATTGCAGTGTCCAGGGAGTACTGCACTGTCTTTTTGAGATATTAATCAAATACCGTTTACCTATCAGATAGGCATAAAAACCCCCACAAAACAATATTGAAGTAAGGCAGTACTGTGCAAAAGTCTTAGGTACATACAAGAGGTGATTGATAAGTTCGTGGCCTAAGGTAGAAGGAGTCAATTTTAGAAAACCTAGCACATTTATTTTTCAACATAGTCCCCTCCTACACTTACACACTTAGTCCAGCGGTCATGGAGCATACGGATCTTGGACCTCCAGAAAGTGTCCACAGATGGGTGATTGATAAGTTTGTGACCTAAGGTAGAAGGAGATGAGTTATACAGCTCTTGTTACATGCACATGCAGCTCAACTCTTTGAGTGATTATGCTGAAAGTTGAGGTTAATAACTCATTTCCTTTTTCCTTAGACCACGAACTTATCAATCACCCCGATGAGTTATTATCTTCAAACTTTCTGCATAATCACTCAAAGAGTTGACCAGCATGTGATGTAACGAGAGCTGTGTAATTCATCTTAGGCCACTAACTTATCAATCACCACTGCTGAGGACACTTTCTGGACGTCCAAGATCTGTATGCTCCATGACCGCTGGACTAAGTGTGTAAATGTAGGAGGGGACTATGTTGAAAAATAAATGTGCTGGGTTTTCTAAAATTGACTCCTTCTACCTTAGGCCACAAACTTATCAATCACCCCTCGTATATATAGCTAGGGTGCCTAAGACGTTTGCACAGTACTGTATTTGTTAATGTGGGGTGGAGAGTGAGTTTGTAAATCTGGCGGGAACAAAGGATCTTGGAAATGGCAAGGGTGGAGCGCCACATGAGGGTTGTGGGATAATTGGTGGGGAGTGGCAGGAAGTGGCATGAGTGCAGACACATCCAGCCCTGAGACACCAGGCAAGGTCATTTGATTCCAATCAATTGGTTTATTGATCATTACAGAATGTCTCTCTGGTGCTTCCTGCTCCCTCCCTTCTCTTTTCACCTTTTCCCAATCATGATACCCCTCTACGTTCCCCCTTCCCACTCTCAATCCACAACAGAGTGATCAAGCTTTTCATCACTCACACACATCATAAAATCTGTTTATTTTTGCGGCAGCAGTATGATGCAGTAAATACAATTACTACAGTACTGTGTAAAAGTCTTTCGCACATATATATAGCTACAGTCCCTAAAACTTTTGCACATTACTGTATGTTCTTGGCTAATATTTATTAGTTGGTCAACCTTTCCAACAATAAATTATCTGATCATTATTATGATCACTGCTTAGGTTTGTTGCTATGATTCCTTGGGTATGGCAACACTTCAGATGTGGTCCAGTGACTGTGAAGTGTTTTGAACAGGGTGTTAAATCAGATTTGAAGCTGGACACATAAGGAAGAAAAAAATGAAGAAAAACAAAACAGAAATTTCATGCAAATCTTTTGTATAACAAGAAACTGGGGAACTAAACCTCCCCACAACTTACTGTTGAAAAAAATGATCCATACTAAGTTACCGAAAAGGTTAACAACGTGTGTATATTTTTATTTTCAACCTCAAATGCAAAAGCTAACCCATGTGAATTTCCATAAGAAGGCAGTATCAGTGATTAAATTGCAAAGCATTTTCTCTGCTTCACCGAGCAGTGGGATAGGAACTGTTGAGATCAGAATTCTCTTTAAAACAAGATAGCTTTATTCAAGCACCAGTGAACTTCCGTTAAAGAGGACTTCACAGATGTAGAAAAAATATGTAAACAAAACTTCATTTACATTGTTCTCAACAGCTGAAAATCATTGCATTCATTGTAATGTCAGAGTGACAAATTCAAGCCTTGTTCTGTGCATGATTTCTCACCAAAGCCATTTTGTCCCCAATATAATTTCTTCAGATAATTAGCGACATTCCTGACTGGTAAATTGTACTCAGTATTGAAATGAATACTATTGAACAAACGGAGTGTAACAGTGCTGCCTCGTGACTCCAAGTACCTGGCTTTGATCCTGACCTCATCAAACCTAGTCCTCGGAGACATGAGACAGTAGTACTACTGTATGTGTGGAGTTTGCACGTTCTCACTGTGAGCACATATGTTACCCATGAATGTTCTGGGGGACCAGAACATGGATACGGGATAGATTAACTGGCTAGTGTAAATTACTCCTCAGTCATGGATAATGGCAAGAGAGTCAAAGGGAAGGGAGAATATTCTCCAAGGAAATGAGGAGAGAGGACATTGGGATTTCTCGCCAAGGGATCATAATAGACCCAGTAGGTCCATTGGATTCCTTTTATATTGTTATAAATATGATATAGAATTCAATAAACACTAGAGGTTCTGCAGGTTCTGCTGGAAATCCAGAGTAACACACACAAAATGCTGAAGGAACTCAGGAAGTCAGTCAGCATCTGTGGAAAGGAGTAAAGAGTCAACAGTTTGGACCAAAACCCTTCATCGGCCCAAAACGTATCTACTATTTATGTTTTTCTGTAGATGCATCCTGACCTGTTAAGTTGCTCCAGCATATTGGATGTGTTACTATAGAATTCAATATCTTTATTTCAACATTGCATAATGTATGCTAAGTTATTTTGATGTCTTATTTTACAGTTCAGACAGACTGAAAGGGTGTTTTTCATAAGCTGATCTCCATTTCTTTTATGTTCTAAGTAATAAAAATTGTATTCAGATGTTCATGGACTAATTATTTTCTGATACAGGGCTTAGGATCAAATTCTCCAATTTACTTTCAAACAAAGCCTACATCCATAATTTCAAGTTCTCTGGATCTGAGCACCTTATTTTTTTCTATGGATGTCCAGTCACTATACACCACCAACCCCACCAGGAAGGCCTCAAAGCTCTCCATTTCTTCCTGGACACCAGATCCAACCAGATCCCTTCTACCTCCACTCTCCTCTGTCTAGAGGAACTTGTCCTCACTCTAAATAATTTCTCCTTTGGCTCCTCCCACTTCCTTCAAACAAAAGGGGTAGCCATGGGCACTAGCTTGGGTCCCAGATATGCCTGCTTTTTTGCCAGCTACATGGAGCAGTCTATGTTCAAAGCCTACAGTGGTGTCACTCCCCAACTTTTCCTAAGCTATATCAATGACTGCATTGGTGCTGCTTCCTGCATCCATGTAGAGCTCATCAACTTCATCAACTGTGCCTAAAAACTTCCACCCTGCCCTCAGATTTACCTGGTCCATTTCTCAATTTCCTTGTCTCTATCTCTAGAGACAGCTTATCTACTGATGTCTATTATAAACCCATTGACTCTCACATCGACCTGGACTATACCTCTTCCCACCCTGTTACTTGTAAACATGCCATCCCCTTCTCTCAATTCCTCCATCTCCACTGCACCTGCTCTCAGGATGAGGCTTTTCATTCCAGAAAAAGGAGATGTCCTCCTTCTTCAAAGAAAGGGGCTTCCCTTCCTCCACCACTTTCAACTGCATCTCTTCTATTTCACACACACCTGTCCTCACCCCATCCTCCTGCCACCCCACCAGGGATGGGGTTCCTTTTGTCCTCACCTACCACTCCACCAGCCTTCACATCCAGCACATAATTCTCCGTAACTTCTGACATCTCCAACGGGATCCCACCACCAAACATATCTTTCCCTTCTCCCCCCCCCCCCACCCCAACTCTTTGCTTTCTGCAGGGATTGCTCCCTATGAGACTCATCCCTCCACACTGATCTCCCTCCAATCACTTATCCTTACAAGCAAAACAAGTGCTACACTTGCCCCAACATCCCCTCCCTCACTACCATTCAAGGCCCCAAACAACCCTTCCAGGTGAGGCGACACTTCACCTGTGAATCTGTTAGGGTCATCCATTGTGTCTGATGCTCTTGCTGTGACCTCCTGTATATCCAGGTGACCCAACATAGAATAGGAGTCCACTTTGCCGAGCACCTACACTCCATCCTCCAGAAAAAGTTCCCAGTGGCCACTTATTTTAATTCCATTTCCCATTCCCATTTTGATATGTGAATCCATGACCTCCTCTACTGTCATGAAGAGGCCACACTCAGGTTGGAGGAACAACACCTCATATTCCGTCTGGATAGGCTCCAACCTGATGGCACGAACATCAATTTCTCGAACTTCTGGGAAAGCCCCCCCCCCCCCACCCCGCCTTCACCATTCCCCAATCCCATTTCCCTCTCTCACATTATCTCCTTACCTGCCCACCACCTACCTCTGGTTCTCATCCCCCTTTTCTTTCTTCCATGGCTTCTGTCCTCTCCTATCAGATTCTCCCTTCTCCAGCCCTGTATCTCTTTCACCAATCAACTTCCCAGCTCTTCCCCCTCCCTTTCCTGGTTTCACCCATCACCTTGTGTTTCTTCCTCCCCTCCCCCCACCTTCTAACTCTAATTCCCCTTTTTTCTCCAGTCCTGATGAAGGGCTCAGCCCGAAAAGTATCTGTACTCTTTTCCCATATATACTGCCTGGCCAGCTGAGTTCCTCCAGAATGCTGTGTGTGTTGCTACTAGTGTTCCTTATTGGTTATAATTATGAATCAAGTTTATTTTACAAGTAACACAAGAGATAATCAAAATCAAAGTTCAGAGGAAATACTTAACTACAAAAATTCACTCTTTGGAATCTAATTTGGAATAATAAAACATAATCTTTCCTCACTGTCCATTAAGTTGACAGTGTAATATTGAACAATTTTACAATTTAGGTCGTTAGAATGCAAACATCTGTCTTGTGGACTTCCTGGTGATTCTATTCTATACAAGTTGCACATGAAACAGTTTTTCTCCTCTCACTACAATGTTCCTCCCCATTAAGTTCTACACACTTATATGCATTAGCAGAACAATTCCAAACAGTAATTTCTAAAGCAATTAACTTGTGAACACCAGCTACATCACTCCACCAGATTGCCTGCACCAGATATCCCTAGGCAATATTTGACCTACCATTTCTTTTTTCCCCACAAAGATTAAAGGGAAGTTTTTTTAAGGAGTTTAGTTAACTTATGCCAATTTTATATTAATTGCCTACAGTATGTAATAGAACATAATGACCCAGAACAACTCTTGATTCTTTTGTGGTTTTAGGCTAACGTTTCACTCCAAAGACCTGAATCACACTACAGTGCAATACCACTGGAAAGATACACGATTGGACACGTTGTTTTTGGGTGAGAAGCCTACTCTCCAAGGTTGGCATAAAATATCTCACAGAAGCATAACGAAGAAGTGCATCTGCACTGGTGAATATTTAATCCCTCAACCAACACCACTAAAACAAATGACCTGACAATTACCACAATGGTATATGTGGGAGGTTAATATTGTCACATTGGCTGTATCATTTTCCTCATCACTACAAAAATGACTTTGAAAGTACTTAACTGGGTGTAAATTGCAGTAGGATATCCTGAAACAGATGTGAAAGGTAATATATAAATGTAATTTTTTGTTTTGTCTTAAGTAATAAGTATCTTTTACCAACACTCTTGCGAAACACACAAATCGCATCCATGCTTGAAAACAAAGACTTGAGCAATAAATATGAGAAGCTTTGCAAAGAAATTATTTAGGAATAATTATGAACCACAAGAGGGCTGATTGGAATTATGTTATGGCTGCTGTTCTTCATCTGAATGATCTTATCCACTCAGAAGCTGGAAGCCAAAGATAACACTTATGATTATTCTGAATTTACGAGGTGTTTAGTAGATTGATTAAAATAATGCACAAAGGCAGGATCTTATTTCGGAGATATAAAGAGACACAAGAGACAGTGAGTGCTAGAATCTGGACCAACACACAAAAAGCTGGAGGGACTCAGCAGATCAGAGAGAACCTATGAAGGAAAATGAATAATTGGTGATTTGGGACGAGGCTCTTCAGACCAAATGGAGGGTGTCAACCTAAAATGTCGACTGCCTCTTTTCTTCCATAGATATTGCCTGAACTGCTGAGGATCATGTCTTTATGTGGGAGCACAGTGGTGCATTGAGTAGAGCCACTGTCACACAGCTCCAATGACCAAAGTTCAATTCTGACCTCTGGTACTGTTTGAACAAAGAACAATACAGCACAGTACAGGCCATTCGGCCCACAATATTGTGCTGACCTTTAAACCCTGCCTCCTATATAACCCTCTATCTTAAATTCCTCCATAAACCTGTCTAGTAGTCTCTTAAATTCCACTAGTGTATCTGCCTCCACCACTGACTCAGGCAGTGCATTCCTCTTTTCATTTGTGTGAAATTTACAATATCTCTCTCTGACCACGTGATTTCTCTGGGTGTTCCAGTTTCCTCCCAGGTCTATGGGTCGTAGGTATGTTGGGCACACTATATTGCCTCTTGTGCCAATGAGTGGTAGAAACTAAAGGAACTGTTGGAGCTAGTTGATGGCAATATGGGGAGACCGAAATGGATTAGGGTATGATTAGTGTGAAAATGAATCTTTGATTTTCAATGCAGACTCAATGGGCTATAGGGTCTGTTTCTGTGCGATGATTATGACTGACTTTGTTGTATGTGATTTAGGAAATCTTTAAAAGGTCAAGCTGTGTACTGAGGTCAAGGTGTGATTTATTTATTCTGTTACAGATCAGATGGAAGGTGGAGACAAATTTTGTTCGGTAACCATGCTATCATTTTAAACAATGGGTTTCACAGCAGACCTAAGCCTAGTACAGGTGGTCATTGAGCAAGGCAAAGGCATCACTCTGATACTTCCCCCAGTCTCTCTGCAGCTTGCTTCTGGTGACTTTCCAGTGAATTGGTTTACTATTGTTGTACATACCAAACTTTGTTTTAGACCATAAGAAATAGGGGCAGAATTAAACCATTCGGTCCTTCAAGTCCGCTGCACCATTCTGTCATGACTGATTTACCATCCCTCTCAACCCCATTTTCCTGCTTTCCCCTGTAACCCTCAACACCCTTACTAATCAAGAATTATCAACCTCTGCATAAAATATATCCGGTGACTTGGCCTCCACAGCTCTCTGTGGCAATGAATTCCACAGATTCACTGCTCTCTGGCTGAAGAAATTCCTCCTCATTTCAGTTTTAATGGGGCATCCCTCTACTCTGAGGCTGTGTCCTCTGGTCCGAGACTCACCCACTATAGGAAACATCTTCTCCACCTCCACTAAATCTAGACCTTTCAATATTCAACAAGTTTCAATAAGATTCCCCTCCCCCCACCATTCTATTAAACTCCAGCAAGTGCAGGCCCATTGACATTAAACGCTCCTCATGTGTTAACCCTTTCACTTCTGGAATCATTGTCGTAAACCTTCTCTGGACACTCTCCAATGCCAGCACATCTTTTCTTAGATAAGGGGCCCAGAACTGTTCACAGTACTCCGAGTACAGCCAGACCACTGCCTTATAAAGCCTCAGCATTACATCCTATTGCATATCATCCATACAAATCACTTCACATCAGTGCATTGAGGAAAACAATATCAGGACACAGAAGTGTTACAGTTATGGAGAAACTGAGTTGTCGGTAGACAATAAGTGCAAGGTCATAACAAGGTTGATTATGAGGTCTAGAGTCTATCATACGTTAATAGGACTTGTCGATAGTTTTATGTCAGCAGAAAGATATTGACCTTGAGCCTGGAGGCATATTCTTCTGCCTGATGGGAGGAGGAAAAAGAGACTGAATGTCCTTGGTGAGTGGGATCTCTGATGATGTTGTCTGTGAGAAGTGTTGACCGAGCCCATGGAAGGGAAGGTAGGTTAATCTGCAAGGCAACAGAAATCTTCATGATTTAGGCATGTCACCCTCACTGCAGAATCAAACTTACGCTAACTTTAGTCATCAACTTCAATCTGCATATAACATTTAGTTACGTATACATTTGCAAGTCAAGCTCCAAGTCATTGTCCACTGAAAAGAATAGGTCTTACATTAAACAGTTACATTAACCTGAAATGTTCCCCCTGAACAGCATCAGCCTCTAACAATGATGGTGCTTGACAAGGCCTGGATAACGTGAACCACTTCCCATCCCTATAATAACTTTATGATGCAGCCAAACCCTATAAATGGTGCAGAAGCCAATTTTTGCACCTGCTTATAATGGATGCTCTTCTACTACAGCTTAACTTCCAAATGAATGTCTACGAACTTCTGGGTTGCTGAGTCCTCTGGGATCCCAATGTAAATGAATCAGGACAGAGGCATAAACAGAGAAATGATGATATAGTTTGGGAAGCAGACACTCCGCATCTCTAATGTGTAAGAATGAAAGAAGTAAGGCCTGCTAGAAGTCTATAAAACCATGAGAATAATAGATGCTCGTTAATACTTAGGTGCCTGGAACAGACTTGCCTGGGTGGTGGTAATTCCAATATGGCGATGGTGTTCCAGCAGCTTTTAGATAAGTGCATATGCAGGGAATGGAGGAATGAATCAGAATCAGAATCAGGTTTATTATCACCGGCATGTGTCGTGAAATGTGTTAACTTAGTAGCAGCAGCAGTTCAATGATAAACATAATATAGAAGAGAAAAAAATAATAATAAATCAATCAATTACAGTACACGTATATTGAATAGATTAAAAAGCATGCAAAACACAGAAATAACATATATTGAAAAATGAGGTAGTGTTCACAGGTTCAATGTCCATTTAGGAATCAGATGGCAGAGGGGAAGAAGCTGTTCCTGAATCGCTGAATGTGTGCCTTCAGGTTTCTGTACCTCCTACCTGATGGTAACAGTGAGAAAAGGGCATGCCCTGGGTGCTGGAGGTCTCTAATAATCGATGCTGCCTTTCTGAGATGCCGCTCCTTGAAGATATCCTGGGTACTTTGTAGGCTATACCCAAGATGGAGCCGACAAAATTTACAATCCTCTGTAACTTCTTTCGGTCCTGTGCAGTAGACCCCCTTCCCCCAAACCAGACAGTGATACAGCCTGTCAGAATGCTCTCCACGGTACGTCTATAGAAGTTTTTGACTGTATTTGTTGACATGCCAAATCTCTTCAAACTCCTAATGAAGTATAGCTACTGTCTTGCCTTCTTTATAACTGCACTGATATGCTGGGACCAAGTTAGGTCCTCAGAGATCTTGACACCCAGGAACTTGAAACTACTCACTCTCTCCACATCTGATCCCTTTATGAGGATTGGTGTGTGTTCTTTCATCTCACCCTTCCTGAAGTCCACAATCAGTTCTTTCTTCTTACTGACATTGAGTGCAAGGTTTTTGCTGCGACACCACTCCACTAGTTGGCATATCTCACTCTTGGACACCCTCTTGTCTCCATCTAAGATTCTACCAACAATGGTTGTATCATCAGCAAATTTATAGATGGTATTTGAGCTATGCCTAGCCACACAGTCATGGGTATAGAGAGAGTAGAGCAGTGGACTAAGCACACACCCTTGAGATGAACTTGTGTGACCATCAGCAAGGAGAATATATTATCACCAATCCACCACAGATTGTGGTCTTCCAGTTAGGAAGTTGAGGATCCAATTGCAGAGGCCCTAGTTCAGTAAGTTCTCAATCAGGATTGTGGGAAGGATGGTGTTAAATACTGAGCTATAGTCAATGAACAGCATCCTGACACAGGTCTTTGTATTTTCCAGATCGTTTAAGGCTGTGTGAAGAGCCATTGAGATTGCATCTGCTGTTGACCTATTGTGGCAATAGGGAAACTGCACTGGGTCCGGATCCTTGCTGAGGCAGGAGTTCAATCTAGTCACTACCAACCTCTCAAAGCATTTAATCACTATAGATGTGAGGGCTACCAGGCGATAGTCATTAAGGTAGCTCACGTTATTCTTCTTAAGCATTGGTATAATTGTTACCTTTTTGAAGCAAGTATCATAAGCAGGCAGAAGGAATTATAGTTTAATCTGGCATTATGGTCTGCAGAAGTCTTGAGCCAAAGGGCCTATTCTAGTGCTGTACTCTTCCATATTCTGTGTTTTAAAAGCAAGAGTAAGTTACTTGGCCCTTTGAGCCTGCGGCACCATTTTTCAAGACCACAGCTGATCTCCTACCTCAGTGCCACTTTTCTGTAATATCCCTATATTTTTTGATTCCCTTGATAACCCTAAATCTGTTGATCTCAAAGCTGGATTCTCCGGGTGGAGAATTACAAAGAATTACCCCTCTCTGGAGAAAGAATTTCTTTCTCATCTCATTCTTAAATGGGCTATCCCATATTCTGACACCGTTGACCTTTTTCTGAAACACACAGTCTGCCTATCAACCCCTATAAATATTCTCAGTGAGATCTCCAGTTCTTCTAAATGTTAAATGATCTACACAAGGATCAGCTTAGATGGGCACATTGGTTGGCATGGATGAGTTGGGCCAAATACAATTATTTCCACACTGACCCTGTGACAAGCTATCCTTAGTGGCAAAATACATAGAAAAAATACATATTCACTGCAAAGGCAATGTGCAAGGCAAGTTTTTTTTCACACAGTGTCATGGGTTTCTTGAATGAACTGCCAGGGGTTGTAGTAAAGGCAAATATAATAGAAACGTTTAAGGTGGTGAATGTGTGGAGGGAAATGGACCATACATCGCAGAAGAGGATAATTTAGTTAGGCATTTAATTACTAGTTTAATTGGTTTGTCACAACAGCATGGGCTGAAGGGTCTGTTCTCTGCTATATCTTGCACCATTCTATATTCTATGTTCTGCTTGCTACATCTGCATGTTGGTTTTCAAAGATTTGTGTACAGAGTCTCTTAACTTCCTCTGAACATCAAAACTACACAATCTCTCACCATTTGAAAAATACTCTGGCACCCCATAGTGGATGACCTCACATTTTTCCACATGTCCCCTCTTTTTTCACACCCACTACAATGCACCAATCTCAGATTAACAAGGTTAACAATAGATTTGGCCTGAATTGCTACTTGTGGGAGAGAATTCCAAATGCACGGCTCCCTTTTGCATAATGCATTGGAGTCACAAGGAACTGCAGCTGCTGGAATCTGGAGCAACACATGAGATGCTGGGAAAACACAGCAGGTCAGGCAGCATTAATAGTCTATTTCCTCCAGCTTCTCATGTATTGCTGGAAATGTACATACAGTACTTAATTGAGATAATTGCAATGTTCCCTACAAAATCCAGAGCTGGAGTCCCTAAAGCAGTCCTACGTTGAGTTCAGCACTGACTGGCAGTTCCTGTGACGCTACTGGTACCAAGCTGTATTACTCTCTGCTGATATTCTTCAGCTGCGTGGAGAGAGGGAGCCTGTTGCATGGGCACCAGCTTGCTCTCCATATCATGGTACCCTGGTTTGTGTATCATATAGACAACTCAGATGCAATATCCATGGTCATCCCCAACCAACTGAAGGCCTCATATGTCTGTAAACCTAACCTGCTGCTTTATACTCCACTACATCTCAATGCTGTTCGAGAGCAAAGCAGGTTGCAGAACTACAATAGATAATAAAATCCCTCGGTAGGGCAGGCAGCACTCTGGAGTGAGGAATTAACTCAATGTTCAGATTCCAATTCTGCTTTGAAAACTGACATCCCTTCACACTGAAGATGTTTCAAGGAAAGTCTCTGAACCAAAACATTACAAAAGGAGGAAAGGAATGAAAACCGGGGAGAAACCCGACTTAGATTCTCATACATGCCCCTAACCGGACTAACCAGGACACTGGAAAATGATCTGCTTTGAATTATGTTGTGATTTCCTTCATGACATGCAAGTGGATGGTTTACTTCTCAGTTAAACGGTTATCACAATAAAAGCATTCACACTGCACTTTCATTCAATAGTTCCATCCTGATTTTCATTAGGAATTTATTGCATTCTCATAAATGTGTGCTCCCTTCAAATGTTTTTCAGAACTATCTTTATTTATGAAGTACACGGTTATACAAATGGTACAGTGCTTTTTTGTTATTCGCTGTACCAAGCCTAACATTACGTCTTCTTATAATACTTCAACATTTCACTAATGTTTTTTTCCCTGCAAGTATTCTATCAAATAAGCACTTGGAAATATGGAAGCAAAATGGCATCTAAGTGTGGTGATTCATTGCAAGCTGCTCTCTGCAGATCTACTCATTAGGGCTTTGTAATCATTCTACTTTTAAAAATTTAAATTCTGTTACTCTAAGCATTGCTAATACTGCTACATGTCGGGTGGCTTCTCCGACCTCCTAGAGAGAGTGAACTACCGACCCAAATCCCGGCATATTATTGTCTGCCTTCACTTTCTCTATAGCACTTTATTCTGCATTTGCTCTTTGCTTTTCGCCTGGATTACCTCAATCCACTGATGTGATGAAATGATCTGTGTGGATGGCATGCAAAACAAAAACCTTCTTGTACATTGGTACATCTGACAATGATAAACCCATATATATATCAAATTACTAATTTAGCTCTTCGTGTTCATTGGTGGCAAGAGTGTATGGTCCAACATATATACGTATCGAGAAAGGTACCGGAAAAAGGATAGCAGTGTCATGAAAGATCCCACCCTCCTGCTTATGAAATATTTATCCCATTCCCATCTGTGAAAAGACTTCACAGCATCCATGCCAGGGCCACTTGGTTTAAGAACAGTTACTTCCACCAAGCCATCAGACTGATCAATACTTCCACCCGTTAAACCACCACCACTCTATCTCCACACCTCAGACCTACACTAATACAGTCACTGTATACAGTCATATACCCTGCTGCAATCTAGAAGGGTTTCTTTCCCTTGCCAACAGTCACTTTATCATTTCTTATCAGGATCACTTCTTGTTCAAGTACTCTTACGCCTAGTGTCACTTTATGTACATACAATCTGTCTATCTACATAAGCTAATCTTATGGTAAATGGTAGGGCATTGAAGAATGCAGTAGAACAGAGTGATCTAGGAATAATGGTGCATAGTTCCCTGAAGGTGGAATCTCATGTGGATAGGGTGGTGAAGAAAGCTTTTGGTATGCTGGCCTTTATAAATCAGAGCATTGAGTATAGGAGTTGGGATGTAATGTTAAAATTGTACAAGGCATTGGTAAGGCCGAATTTGGAGTATTGTGTACAGTTCTGGTCACCGAATTATAGGAAAGATGTCAACAAAATAGAGAGAGTACAGAGGAGATTTACTAAAATGTTGCATGGGTTTCAGCACCTAAGTTACAGAGAAAGGTTGAACAAGTTAGGTCTTTATTCTTTGAAGCGTAGAAGGTTGAACGGGGACTTGATAGAGGTATTTAAAATTATGAAGGGGAATAGATAGAGTTGACGTGGATAGGCTTTTTCCATTGAGAGTAGGGGAGATTCAAACAAGAGGAAATGAGGTGAGAGTTAAGGGGAAAAAGTTTAGGGGTAACATGAGGGGGAACTTCTTTACTCAGAGAGTGGTAGCTGTGTGGAAGGAGCTTCCAGTAGAAGTGGTAGAGGCAGGTTCGATTTTGTCATTAAAAAAAAAATTGGATAGGTATATGGACAGGAAAAGAATGGAAGGCTATGGGCTGAGTGCAGGTCAGTGGGACTAGGTGAGAGTAAGTGTTCAGCAAGGACTAGAAGAGCCGAGATGGCCTGTTTCCGTTCTGTAATTGTTATATGGTTATATGGTTATTTATACACAGTGTTGCGTACCCCGTAACTGGGTCACTTACCAGCAAAGATAGAGAGGTCCATTGAAGTCTGATGGTACTATTTTTAAAAGTCTTTATTTATAAAGGGGCACAAAAATAAGATTAATACAAACATACAGATAATATACGTCTTCAATACTCAATCTAAAAGCGCGGGTACGATCATAATCATCAATAAGAAATAGCTCTATCATTTTGTCTAGGGGATACTGTATTGTCCGATGGAAAAATAAAAGTCAATTGTCATTCAAGATGCAGCTTTTTGGGTTGTAGAGAGAGACGGTTTTAAACTTGCCCAGGTCTTTTGATGAGGCCAATCCGTTGAGTCGGGGGAGTTGGTTCCCCGTTGTTAGTTCAAAGTCGTTTTCTGTGGTATCAGCCACCAGCTCCCAGGCAAGGGAACTGAACGCACGTGGCTTCCTTCAAATGGCTTCCCCCTATTACGGGATCGCTAGCATTTCTTCTGGTGCGTCTGAGGGGGCTGTTCCTACAGCCCCTCTTTTTTCCTGACTTGCAGGGTTGTAGATGTCAATCAGGTTGGGGGAATGATGCAATCTCTCCCCTTCACCCAGCCCACTTTGCCCGAGGGCTCTCAAGTAGCATAGGATCTCAATCCACAAATTTGTCTCCAAGAGACAATGGAGATGTCCCGTGACTTTACATCGCCGGGGAACGTGGTGTTTTGCACGTCTCTCTCTCATTTCCTGGGTCCCCTGACCCAACCCAATAGTGCTCTTGCAATTCTCACAAAGGAGGGGGCTGCAGGCATAACACCCCCTTTCTTCAAAGCGTTTTTACCAGCGGTTAAAAACGAAGTAGTACAGAGTCTTACAGGATTGGGGAAGCTAACACAATACCAAAGTTTTTCTTTTCTACAGAGTAATACAGTGATACATTCAGTTCAACATCCAAACAGTTAACAATTACAGTGTCACTTTCTTTAATATTTTAACATCTTGTACCTCACTAAAGTCTTGTAGCATCAGACTTCAATTTAATAACCAGCTATTTTTTTTCAGTGACAAAACTAAGGAGTGGTGATCTTAGCTTACGTGCATCTACAAAAGTTTATGTAAATACGAGTCTTTCGGTCATTTTCAAACTTAACAGGCAGGCTTCCAGGGGGTTGGCTTTATTATTCACATGCTTGGTCGAAATCCCGTGCAACCGGCTGGGCTATTTAAAAATGGCGCCCCCCCCGCCCCCCCATTAACCGTCACCCCTTTTTCGGTGCGTTCCTACGTGGGGAACTTGGGTAATTTGGCGAGGTAAACTCCCGCCTGCCTCTTTCATAGGGGTTATTCTCTCAACACCCGACCTTAGACCATCTTGTGAAGTTCCACCCAATTCTTTAATGTTACACAGGTGGCCAGCCCGCTCGTCAGGACCCTTCAGGCTAATGGTTTTCAGTTTGAACCTTTTGCTCAGGCAGCATTTCAAATTCTGCCTCTTCACACCACATTCTGGAATAACAATAGCGTGGGGGGCTCCGCTATCTCCCGGCTTAATCTGTAAGCGATCTGCCGGGTTTAAAATTTCTTCATTCGATTTGGGAACTACAGATTTTCCGTTTCCTTCAATAATAATATTTATCTCCCCATTTTTGAGCTCCGCATTAAGTTTCACCACACCTTCGAGCACAAACCCCGGGGAACTCTCACTTCCCACGATTACCAGGGTTAACCCTTTTTCCACTGAACCAAGTCCATCTGACCCAAAAGGACGGCCGTCTCGTTCAGCTGAATCAAATACCTCAGACTTTTTCTGAGCTCCGTTACTAGGTTCAGGACCACGTGCATCCCCATCTTGGACACACTCAAACGGGACATTGACCTCTTCCAGGCTTTCAATACCCGTATCTTTTTCAAATTCCAAATTCCCTTGCTCCTCCCAGCTACTCTCTGGGCAACTCCCTTCCGGAGTAAACTCAACCCCATAGGCTGAAACAACCTCATCTGCCAACCCAGCAGACTTCTTCAAGGCAAGGGCACCCCTTTCATCTAGGACTGCCCTCATTTCATTGTCGGGAACACCTTTAGAATTTTCAACTTCGTCAAACAGGTCTGCCACACCAGACAGATCATCCATGTCCAACTCTGGACCTTTTAACCGCTCTAACGGTTCCTCATCTTTATTTTCTGCCTCTGGAACCTTGCTCCTCGCTAAGGGAAGATCTACCTCCTCTCCCTTACCCTCTTTCACTTTATTACTCTTCGTTTTACCACCCTCTAAACCCTCGTGGCACAGGGTCGGTAAAAACGTCTCGGACAAATCGAAACTGGCCAGATTTAAACTGCTCTCGTTCTCAGCTGCCTCTCTCGACAGGCTGCGAGTGACCGCGCATGCGGGATAGCTCTTGGAAGCTAGGGGCGGAGCCTCAACACTCACAGGTTGTTTTATCAGCGTCATGGCTGCCCAAACCTTACCACCGGCTAAATCGTTACCAAGAAGGACGTCCACGTCAGTTCTCGGGAATTCTGATGGCACCCCTATTTCAACTGGTCCAGACACCAGCTCACAATCCATAATGACCTTATATACGGGCACCATTTCTATCATTTTATTTATTCCCTTCACCGCTACGATACCCGGTTTTTGACCAAACTCTAGTACCTTACTGCTGATCAACGACAGCTCAGCCCCCGTGTCTCTCCAGATTCGTACGGGAATTGGTGGGTGCCCCTTCCTCAAAGACACAGTCCCGTGTGACAGACAAGTCTCAGACCCTTCTCGTACTCTGTCTACCCGGGGCTCTCTTGTCAATTTACTGATTACCACGGCACATCCGGTATGCTGCTTTCCCTTTTCCCGTCTCCCTCCTCGGAGCAAAGCACCGAGACGCAACATACCCGCTCTTCCCACAATTAAAACAGTTCAAGCCCGGAAATCTCTGGCCGTCTGGCCTTTCCCCCTCAACCTTACCACCAGCTCCCGGCGGGACCTCTGCCTCAGCCGACGGACTTTCTCGATCGTTCCCACGGTCTCTCGGGGAACTTTTATTCGAGGAAAACTTTGTCTTGTGGGTTAGGGCATATTCATCTGCGAATCTAGCAAATTCTGAGATGGACTTATTCGGCTTCTCATTCAAATACATCCGGATCTCCTCCAGAACACAACCCTTAAATTCCTCAATCAAAATTAACTCCCTGAGACGCCCATAATCCTCGTCCACTATTTCTGCGGTGCACCAACGGTCCAAGAGCACACCCTTCTCATGGGCAAACTCGATATATGTCTGATTCCACCCTTTCCGTAAATTTCTGAACTTTTGTCTATATGCTTCAGGTACTAGCTCATAACCCCGGAGAATGGCCACCTTTACTTTGACATAATTCTCCTCCTCTTCCTCTTCCATAAACAACACCGCATATGCCCGCTGTGCCTTCCCTTTTAACACACTTTGTAACAACGCCATCCACTGTACTCTGGGCCACTTCTGATTCACTGCCACCTTTTCAAAAAGCAAGAAATAACTATCAACATCCGTCTCCTCGAACGGGGGTACTAACCTCAACGCCTGACTAACATCAAACTGCTCCTCTCGGTCTGACCCCTGACCTCGTTGCTCTTGCTTTAACTTCTCCATCTCCAAGTCATGTTTCCTCTGTCTCTCTACCTCCCTCTCCTTCTCGGCCCTTTCCTTCTCCTTCTCAGCTGCTTCCAGCTGTTTTAACTGAAGTTCATGATCTCTTTGCTTCTTAGCTCTTTCCTGCTCCCTTTTCACCTCTAACGCCTTTAGCTGGATCTCATGATCCCATTTCACCTCTAACTCCTTTAGCTGGAGCGCATGCTCCCTTTGTTTGTCGGCCCTTTCTCTCTCTCTCTCTCTCTCTCTTTCTCTTTCTCGGCTGCTTCCAGCTGCTTTAACTTAATTTCATGTTCCAACCTTAATTTCTCCAACTCTAACTGAGCCGTCCCACTAGCTGGTACCTTTTCAGGGATATTTTCTAATACCTCAGCTGCAAACACATTCTTCTCGATGTAATACTGAGTTATGGCCCTTCGTACCTCCCGCTTTTTCATTGACGACCTCACCTCTGCGAGGTTTAACCCCTTCACCAAATTTATCAGGTCTGATTTGGTGGCCGCCTCTAGCGCCTCCAGAGTCGGGTTTTCTATAAATTCTTCCATGTCCATCTTTGCTGGTTTCCCGTCTGGCTACCTGCATACCAGATCCAAGTTTGGACTTATAAGCCCAATCCACTGGCTCCCCAATTTGGTATCAAATCCCGGACGAGCCCCCAAGTTGTTACGTACCCCGTAACTGGGTCACTTACCAGCAAAGATAGAGAGATCCGTTGAAGTCTGATGGTACTATTTTTAAAAGTCTTTATTTATAAAGGGGCACAAAAATAAGATTAATACAAACATTCAGATAATATACGTTGTCAATACTCAATCTAAAAGCGCGGGTATGATCATAATCATCAATAAGAAATAGCTCTATCATTTTGTCTAGGGGATACTGTATTGTCCGATGGAAAAATAAAAGTCAATTGTCATTCAAGATGCAGCTTTTTGGGTTGTAGAGAGAGACAGTTTTAAACTTGCCCAGGTCTTTTGATGAGGCCAATCCGTTGAGTCGGGGGAGTTGGTTCCCCGTTGTTAGTTCAAAGTTGTTTTCTGTGGTATCAGCCACCAGCTCCCAGGCAAGGAAACTGAACGCACGTGGCTTCCTTCAAATGGCTTCCCCCTATTACGGGATCGCTAGCGTTTCTTCTGGTGCGTCTGAGGGGGCTGTTCCTACAGCCCCTCTTTTATCCTGACTTGCAGGGTTGTTGATGTCAATCAGGTTGGGGGATGATGCAATCTCTCCCCTTCACCCAGCCCACTTTGCCCGAGGGCTCTCACGTAGCATAGGATCTCAATCCACAAATTTGTCTCCAAGAGACAATGGAGATGTCCCGTGACTTTACATCGCCGGGGAACGTGGTGTTTTGCACGTCTCTCTCTCATTTCCTGGGTCCCCTGACCCAACCCAATAGTGCTCTTGCAATTCTCACAAAGGAGGGGGCTGCGGGCATAACAACAGCCACACTTAATTGTTACTTGAACATTGTGTTTTATAGGATTGCTTTTATATTTATACTGATTGTGTCTTTTTGCTTATTTTTATTTACAAGTGCAATGTGGAATAAATACTCCTGGCCCTTCGAGCCGCACTGCCCAGCAACCACCACCCCCCACCCAACAATCCTGACTTAACCTTAACCACATTACAGGGCAATTTACAACAACCAATTAACCTACCCTTTGTATTCAGACTGTGGGAGGAAACGAGAAGACCTGGAGAAAACCAACATATTTCACAGATTCAGAATCAGAATCAGGTCTTTTATCACTGGCATATGTCGTGAAATTTGTTAACTTAGCAGCAGCAGTTCCATGCAATATATAATATAGAAGTAGAAGAAGAAGGAATAAATAAATAATAAATCACACTATATGTATATTGAATAGATTAAAAATTGTGGCAAAAAGCAGAAATGATATATATTTAAAAAGTGAGGTAGTGTTCACGGTTTCAATGTCCATTTAGGAATCAGATGGCAGAGGGGACGAAGCTGTTCCTGAATCACTGAGTGTGTGTCTTCAGGCTTCTGTACCTCCTACCTGATGGTAACAGTAAGAAAAGGGCATGCCCTGGGTGCTGGAGGTCCTCAATAATGGACGCTGCCTTTCTGAGACACCGCCTCTTGAAGATGTCCTGGGTACTGTGTAGGCTAGTACCCAAGATGGAGCTGACTAGATTTACAACCCTCTGCAGTTTCTTTTGGTCCCGTGCAGTAGCCTCCCCCCAGCCCCACACCAGACAGTGATGCAGATGGTCAGAATGCTCTCCATGGTACATCCATGGAAGTTTTTGAGTGTATTTGTTGACATACCAAATCTTTTCAAACTCATAATGAGGTACAATCGGCAGAGTATTTTGTGAAGTACTAACGCTGTCTTGCCTTCTTTATAACTGCATCGATATGTTGGGACCAGGTTAGATCATCAGAGATCTTGACACCCAGGACCTTGAAACTACTTACTCTCTCCACTTCTGGTCCCTCTATGAGGATTATTATATATTCCTTCGTCTTACACTTCCTAAAGTCTACAATCGGCTCTTTCAATCTTACTGATGTTGAGTGCCAGGTTGTTGCCGCGACACCATTCCACTAGTTGGCATATCTCACTCCTGTATGCCCTCTCGCCTCCATCTGAGATTCTACCAACAATGGTTATCATCAGCAAATTTATAGATGGTATTTGAGCTGTGCCTAGCCACACAGACATGTGTATATAGAGAGTAGAGCAGTGGGCTAAGCACACACCCTTGAGGTGCACTAGTGTTGATCGTCAGTGAGGAGAAGATATTATCACCAATTTGCACAGTTTGTGGTCTTCCAGTTAGGAGATTGAGGATCCAATTGCAGAAGGAGGTACAGAGCCCAGGTTCTGTAACTTCTCAATGAGGACTGTGGGAAGGATGGTATTAAATGCTGAGCTAAAGCAGGTTATTTCTTCAGTAGTTTGATCGGGGCACGATTGTGCAAGTGTGTGGATGTCAGCCAGTTAGAGCAGCCAAAAGAGTTTAAAAGGAGACAGTTATCTCTTCAACAGTTTGATCAGAGCAAGATTGCGCAAGCACGTGGACGTCAGCCCATTAGAAAAGCAAGAAGAGTTTAAAAAGAGACAGCTTTATAGAGCGGGTGACAGAGTAATGGGAGACAGAGTAGGAAGGCTTTGTCTCAACTGTGATTTGGCGATAATGGGTCACGGCTAGGTAGGTTATCTGTGTAGAATACAGACAGGAAGTATGTGTGTGAGGCCGGTGTTCTGAGAGTGCCAGATGTGAGAAGTCCTGGAGACTCCCAGCCTCCCGGACAGCCACATCTGCATCAGGTGCGTCGAGCTGCAGCTCCTGAGGGACCACGTTAGGGAATGGAGATGCAGCTCGATGACCTTCGTCTGGTCAGGAAGAGTGAGGAGGTGACAGAGAGGAGCTACAGGTAGGTAGTCACACCGGGGCCTCGTGAGACAGATAAGTGGGTAACAGTCAGGAGAGGGAAGGGCAAGAATCAAATGCTAGAGTGTATCCCTGTGGCTGTCCCCCTTAACAAGTACACCTGTTTGAGTAATGTTTGGGGGGGACGGCCTACCTAGGGGAAGCAACAATGGACGTGCCTGTCCGGCTCTGTGACTCAGAAGGGTAGGGAAAGGAAGAGGATGGCAACAGTTTTAGGGGACTCTATAGTTAGGGGGCCAGACAGGTGATTCTGTGGAAGCAGGAAAGAAACACAGATGGTAGATTGCCTCCCAGATGTCAGGATCTAGGATGTTTCTGATCGCGTCCACGATATCCTGAAGTGGGAAGGAGAACAGCCAGAGGTTGTGGTACATAATGATACCGACGACATAGGTAGGAAAAGGGAGGAGGTGCTGAAAACAGACTACAGAGAGTTAGGAAGGAAGTCGAGACCTGAGAAGTAGTCATCTCGGGATTACTGCCTGTGCCACGTGACGGTGAGTATAGGAATAGAATGAGGTGGAGGATAAATGTCTGGCTGAGGGATTGGAGCAGGGGGCAGGGATTCAGATTTCTGGATCATTGGGACCTCTTTTGAGGCAGGAATGACCTGTACAATAAGGACAGGTTGCATTTGAATCCCAGGGCAACCAATATCCTGGCGGGGAGATTTGCTAAGGGTATTGGGGAGGGTTTAAACTAGGATTGCAAGGAGGTGGGAACCAAACTGAAGAGATGGAGGAAGAGGTGGTAGGTTCGCAAATAGAGAAAGGTTGGAGACAGTGCTAGAGGGAGGATAGGCAGGTAATGGAGAAGGAATGCGCTCAGACTGATGGATTGAGATGTGTCTATTTTAATGCAAGGAGTATCATGAACAAAGCAGATGAGTTTAGAGCGTGCATCAGTACTTGGAGCTATGATGTTGTGGCCATTACAGACACTTGGATGGCTCAGGGGCAGGAATGATTACTTCAAGTGCCAGGCTTTAGATGTTTCAGAAAGGATAGGGAGGGAGGCAAAAGAGGTGGGGGCGTGGCACTGTTGATCAGAGATAGTGTCATGGCTGCAGAAAGGAGGAAGTCATGAAGGGATTGTCTACAGAGTCTCTGTGGGTGGAAGTTAGGAACAGGAAGGGGTCAATAACACTACTGGGTGTTTTTTATAGACCACCCAATAGTTCCAGAGACATCCAGGAGCAGACACTGGGACAGATTCTGGAAAGGTGCAATAATAACAGGGTTGTTGTGGTGGGAGGTTTCAAATTCCCAAGTATTGATTGGCATTACCCTAGAGCGAGAGGTTTAGATGGTGCAGAATTTGCTAGGTGTGTTCAAGAAGGTTTCTTGACACAGTATGTAGATAAGCCTACAAGAGGGGAGGCTGTATTTGATCTGGTATTGGGAAATGTACCTGGTCAGTTGTCAGATCTCTCAGTGGGAGAGCACTTTGGAGATAGTGATCATAATTATATCTCCTTTACTGGAGAGGGATAGGAAGAGACAAGTTAGGAAATTATTTAATTGGAGTAAGGGGAAATATGAGGCTAACAGGCATGAACTTGTAAGCATAAATTGCGAACAGATGTCCTCAAGAAACGTACGGAAGAAATGTGGCAAATGTTCAGGGGATATTTGCGTGGAGTTCTGCATAGGTACATTCCAATGAGACAGGGAAAGGATGGTAAGGTACAGGAACTGTGATATACAAAGGCTGTTGTAAATCTAGTCAAGAAGAAAAGAAGAGCTTACAAAAGGTTCAGAAAACTTGGTAATGATAAAGATTATAAGGCTAGCAGGAAGGAGCTTAAGAATGAAATTAGGAGAGCCAAAAGGGGCCATGAGAAGGCCCTGGCAGACAGGATTAAGAAAAACCCCAAGGCATTCTACAAGTATGTGAAGAGCAAGAGGATCTGATGTGAGAGAATAGGACCAATCAAGTTTGACAGAGAAAAGTGTGTATGGAACTGGAGGAGACAGCAGAGGTACTTACTGAACACTTTGCTTCAGTATTCACTATGGAAAAGGATCTTGGCGATTGTAGGGATGACTTACAGCGGACTGAAATCCTTGAGCATGTAGATATTAAGGAAGAGGAAGTGCTGGAGCTTTTGGAAAACATCAAGTTGGTTAAGTCAGCGGGACCAGACGAGATGTACCCCAGGCTACTATGGGAGGTGAGGGAGGAGATTGCATGATCTCTGACAATGATCTTTGCATCATCAGTGGGGACAGGAGAGGTTCCGGAGTATTGGAGGATTGCAGATGCTGTTCCTTTATTCAAGAAAGGGAGTAGAGTTAGCCCAGGAAATTATAGACCAGTGAGTCTTACCTCAGTGGTTGGTAAGTTGATGGAGAAGATCCTGAGAGGCAGGATTTATGAACATTTGGAGGGGCATAATATGATTAGGAATAGTCAACATGGCTTTGTCAAAGACAGGTCGTGCTTTACGACACACACAAAATACTGGTGGAACACAGCAGGCCAGACAGCATCTATAGGAGAAGCACTGTCGACGTTTTGGGCCGAGACCCTTCGTCAGGACTAACGAAAAGGAAAGATAGTAAGAGATTTGAAATTAGGGTGGGGAGGGGGAAATGCGAAATGATAGGAGAAGACTGGAGGGGGTGGGATGAAGCTAAGAGCTGGAAAGGTGTTTGGTGAAAGTGATACCAAGCTGGAGAAGGGAAAGGATCATGGGACGGGAGTCCTCAGGAGGAAAAAAGGAGGGGGGGAAGCACCAGAGCAAGATGGAGAACAGGCAAACAACTAAATTTGTCAAGGATGGGGTAAGAAGGGGAGGAGGGGCATTAACAGAAGTTAGAGAAGTCAATGTTCATGCCATCAGGTTGGAGGCTACCCAGCCGGTATATAAGGTGTTGTTCCTCCAACCAGAGTTTGGATTCATTTTGACAGTAGAGGAGGCCATGGATAGACATATCAGAATGGGAATGGGACGTGGAATTAAAATGTGTGGCCATTGGGAGATCCTGCTTTTTCTGGTGGACCGAGTGTAGGTGTTCAGCGAAATGGTCTCCCTGTCTGTGTCGGGTCTCACCAATATATAAAAGGCCACACCGGGAGCACCAGATGCAGTATACCACACCAGCCGACTCACAGGTGAAGTGTCGCCTCACCTGGAAGGACTGTCTGGGGCCCTGAATGGTGGTGAGGGAGGAAGTGTAAGGGCAGGTGTAGCACTTGTTCTACTTACAAGGATAAGTGTCAGGAGGGAGATCGGTGGGAAGGGATGGGGTGGACGAGTGGACAAGGGAGTCGCATAGGGAGTGATCTTTAATGTCCCTCCTCTCCTTCTTACCCCATCCCTGACATATTTAGTTGTTTGCCTGTTCTCCATCTCCCTCTGGTGCTTTCCCCCCCCCCCCTCCTTTTTTTCTCCCGAGGCCTCCCGTCCCATGATCCTTTCCCTTCTCCAGCTCTGTATCACTTTCGCCAATCACCTTTCCAGCTCTTAGCTTCATCCCACCCCCTCCGGTCTTCTCCTATCATTTTGCATTTCCCCCTCCCCCCACTACTTTCAAATCTCTTACTATCTTTCCTTTTGGTTAGTCCTGACGAAGGGTCTCGGCCCGAAATGTCCACAGTGCTTCTTCTATAGATGCTGCCTGGCCTGCTGTGTTCCACAGCATTTTGTGTGTGTTGTTTGAATTTCCAGCATCTGCAGATTTCCTCGTGTTCATGCCTTATGAGCCTGATTGAATATTTTTCGGATGTGACTAAACACATTGATGAAGGTAGAGCAGTAGATGTAGTGTATATGGATTTCAGCAAGACATTTGATAAGGTACCCCATGCAAGGTTTATTGAGAAAGTAAGGATGTCACGAGGTGGGGACAAAGGTGCTGGGAGAGGACCCACACACAGGACACAAACATGTCTTTCTTAGGTACAATAAAATAGTGTTTATTACTCACTACACAGAAGATCGGGAAATCGAGGACAAAGAGAAACACAAACCTCAGACTTGGACCCTGGGGACTGGGACCACCACGGACCTTGGACTTGGACCCTGGGGACTGGGACCACCACGGACCTTGGACTTGGACCCTGGGGACTGGGACCGCCACGGACCTTGGACTTGGACCCTGGGGACTGGGACTGCCGCGGACCTTGGACTTGGACCCTGGGGACTGGGACCGTCGCGGACCTTGGACTTAGACCCTGGGGACTGGGATCGTCGCGGACCTTGGACTTAGACCCTGGGGACTGGGACCGTCGCGGACCTTGGACTTAGACCCTGGGGACTGGGACCGTCACGGACCTTGGACTTAGACCCTGGGGACTGGGATCGTCGCGGACCTTGGACTTAGACCCTGGGGACTGGGATCGTCGCGGACCTTGGACTTGGACCCTGGGGACTGGGACCGTCGTGGACCTTGGACTTGGAGACTGGGACCTTGATTCACCGCCGCCAGACACTTGGATACCATGGATCGCTGCAGCCAGAAACATGGACACCAAAACACAGGACAAGGAATCTTGAACCAGGACTCCTCCTTCAGATCAGGCATCGAGCCGGGACTCTTCTTCGGGGGTAGAACAGACACTGGGCATGACATCGAGCCGGAACTCCGCCTTCAACTCAGGCACCGAGCCGGGACTCTTCAAGGGGTAGACATGGACAAGGGGCATAAACGTCGAGTCACTCCGCCTTCAAATCACCCCTGGTAGATTGACCTTGCCCGGATCCACTCTGGCGACGGAAGGTGAATTGCTGGTACTCCGATGCGGGCTGGATCACTCTGGTGACGGAAGGTGAATTGCTGGTACTCCGATGTGGGCTGGATCACTCTGGCGACGGAAGGTGAATTGCTGGTACTCCGATGCGGGCTGGATCACTCTGGTGACGGAAGGTGAATTGCTGGTACTCCGATGCGGGCTGGATCACTCTGGTGACGGAAGGCGAATTGCTGGTACTCCGATGCGGGCTGGATCACTCTGGCGACAGAAGGTGAATTGCTGGTACTCCGATGCGGGCTGGATCACTCTGGTGACGGAAGGTGAATTGCTGGTACTCCGATGCGGGCTGGATCACTCTGGCGACGGAAGGCGAATTGCTGGCACTCCGATGCGGGCTGGATCACTCTGGTGACGGAAGGTGAATTGCTGGTACTCCGATGCGGGCTGGGTCACTCTGGTGACGGAAGGTGAATTGCTGGTACTCCGATGCGGGCTGGGTCACTCTGGTGACAGAAGGTGAATTGCTGGTACTCCGATGCGGGCTGGGTCACTCTGGCGACGGAAGGCGAATTGCTGGTACTCCAATGCGGGCTGGGTCACTCTGGCGACGGAAGGCGAATTGCTGGTACTCCGATGCGGGCTGGATCACTCTGGTGACGGAAGGTGAATTGCTGGTACTCCGATGCGGGCTGGATCACTCTGGCGACGGAAGGCGAATTGCTGGCACTCCGATGCGGGCTGGATCACTCTGGTGACGGAAGGTGAATTGCTGGTACTCCGATGCGGGCTGGGTCACTCTGGCGACGGAAGGTGAATTGCTGGTACTCCGATGCGGGCTGGGTCACTCTGGTGACGGAAGGCGAATTGCTGGTCTGGATCACTCTGGTGACGGAAGGTGAATTGCTGGTACTCCGATGTGGGCTGGGTCACTCTGGCGACGGAAGGCGAATTGCTGGTACTCTGATGCGGGCTGGATCACTCTGGTGACGGAAGGTGAATTGCTGGTACTCCGATGCGGGCTGGGTCACTCTGGCGACGGAAGGCGAATTGCTGGTACTCCGATGCGGGCTGGATCACTCTGGCTTGTCATAGCGGCAGCGACTTGCGAAGGCTTCTTAACACTCTCGCCCCGAACGGCTAAAGCCAGGGGTTTATACGCTGCCGGTTCGGGTCGAGGGTAGATTACCTTGATTGCCGAGCTCAAGGGACACGTGAAACGGAATTAGAAGGGAACAAGGCGTCAATGGTCCGGATTGCAACCTAACTAAATTTAAAGGGGAACCGATCCGGACCATGACAAAGAAGACATTGCTTTGTGGATGCAGAACTAGCAAAGAGTGGTTGTAAACAGGTCATATTCTGCATGGAGGTTGGTGACCAGATTGAGGTTAAGAGATGAGAGGTAATGTTGCAGCTATATAGGACCCTGGTCAGACCCCACTTGGAGAACTGTGCTCAGTTCTGGTTGCCTCACTACAGGAAGGGTGTAGAAGCCATAGAAAGGGTACAGAGGAGATTTACAAGGATGTTGCCTGGATTGGGGAGCATGCCTTATGAGAATAGGTTGAGTGAACTTGGCTTTTTCTCCTTGGAGCGACGGAGGTTGAGAGGTAACCTTATAGAGGTGTACAAGATGATGAGAAGCATTGATCATGTGGATAGTCAGAAGCTTTTTCCCAGGGCTAAGGTGGCTAACACGAGACAGCACAGTTTTAAGGTTCTTGGGAATAGGAATGGAGGAGATGTCGGGGTAAGTTTTTTTACGCAGAGAGTGGTGAGTGCATGGAATGGGCTGCTGGCGACGGTGGTTGAGGTGGATACAATAGGGTTTTTTTAAGAGACTCCTGGATATGTACATGTAGCTTAGAAAAATAGAGGGCTATGGAAAACCCTCGGCAATTTCTAAGATAAGGACATGTTCAGCACAGCATTGTGGGCAGAAGGGCCTGTATTGTGCTGTAGGTTTTCTATGTTTCTATGGTCGATGAACAGCATCCTGACATAGGTATTTGTATTGTCCAGGTGTTCTGAGGCCATGTCAAGAGCCATTGAGATTGCATCTGCTGTTGACCTGTTGTGGCGATAGGCAAACTGTAATGGGTCCAAGTCCTTGCTGAGGCAGGAGTTCAGTCTAGTCATGACCAATCTCTCAAAGCATTTCATCACTGTAGGTATGAGTGCTACATGAGCGCTACTGGGTGATAGTCATTAAGGCAACTCACAATATTCTTCTTAGGCACTGGTATAATTGTTTCCTTTTTGAAGTAAATGGGAACCTGCCCATAGCAGTGAGAGGTTGAAAATGTCCTTAAATACTCCCACCAGGGAGGATGTACAGACTCCTTACAGAGCCAGGATTGAACTCCAACGTTCCGAGCTGTAATAGCATTGTGCTAACCGCTAAGCTACTGTGGCACCCATTATTGTGAATCTACATTACAGAGATCCTACAGTGAACGTTACATGCTTCAGTCCACCTCAGCGCGTACTGACACTGAGACTGAGTATTCCAGAATCAGTATTTGATTGCAACAGCTACTTGCACTGAGAGAACAACTAGTCCGGGCAAACTGAAGTCTCTGTCTATTATCTTTATCTACAAAAAGAAATGTTCAAAGGTTATCAAAGTACACAGCTCTGAAATTCTTCTTCTCCAGATATCCACAAAACCAAGAAAGAAAGGAATAGCAGCATGATCATTAACCCCCGAAATTCCCATTCCCTGCACAAAAAATCAGATGGAAATGGAACAGGTACACAAACCCCTAAACCTTCTTGTTCTCTCTCAGCAGCAGAGTGATTCCACCAGCAATCAAAAGGCAGGCAGTTGGCACTCACCTTCCGCATTTGCCTCAACGTTTCAATCTCCCTCATTGCAATAATCCAAGAAAAATAGAAGCTTTAATCAGTGAAATGGGGTCAAATATCAACCCGCCTTCTCACCATGAGGTTTACACATGCTGCCTGTGCCTCCCGGAATCCTCTCGGAGACTGCAGAGTGCTGAAGCACTTAAACAATCTCCAAACTGCAAACCACAGTCTTCAACAGTTTCAGAAGCACATTCAAGATGAAAAACAAACATAAACGACAGAAAAGAAGTGAAATACATGGTTTCATCGTCTATGTAGAAGATATCAACTGTGGGAGCATTGCATGCAGGTGCCATCTTTACTAGAAGTGAAGATGTAATGTATAACATATAGAGTAAATACAATTCTCGGAACGCATTACGCTGCGCATTCTTCTACAATGCATCAGAACCACTCACGTTTCCTCTTTAAGCAATGCACTGTGTAGCATTGAGTGCTGTTACCCTGAGCCAAGCCCCTCAGTGCCCAGTGAGGGCAGACCTAGGGAGTGGTTCTTCCCCTTACAGTGGCTCCTCATGAGCTCCTGCCCCTGAATATGCCGAGCCGCAGGAGCTGCTTGCAGACTTCTTCTTGCATGGGAAGACCTGCCGATTTCAGGAAGCCCAAAGTCCTTCCAACAAACTGATGGTCTTCCAGCAGCATTCAGTGCTTGTCCCAGTATGTGCCCCTGGGAACAATGCTTGGTCCTGAGTTACGTAGCTAATCAGGACCACCTCTGAAAGTGATTCACTTATGAAGAAAAGGGAAATAGTGGTGCTGCAGTGGCTCAAAGGGACTCAGGCAACATTTATTATCTGTTACCACTTCTGAATGAATAGGAGCCCTGGCTATAAAATTACCTCTGCTGTGTAAGTAATTTCATTCCCGTGCTATGGTCTTCAACATTGCTGCAGCAGGATACAGGAGCTTTAAAACTACCCTAGATTTTAACAACCTAGTGTATGTTGATGCTGATAGGTTATGCGCAAAAAGAAAAGGGTTCCAGTCCACATTGCTGTTAGCCAAAAATAAATGTATAAAACAATATTCAAATTACATCACAGTAGCTTCTTCCTCACTGCCATCAAACTTCTGAACCAGACACCACTTATACATCCGCTTCCCTGTAGAGCTGTTGTGCTCTTGGACCACTCCTTTTATGGTCACTTCAGCATCTTCTTGCACTGCCTCAGTTTTCTCTGCTATGCATCATTCTGCTGCTTTTCTGATCATCACTTTATTTATCATTGTGTTAAATATTAAACCTGCATGCTATTCACAATAACTTAGCCTGAAACTGAATCAGAATCAGTATCAGGTTTATTATCACTGTCATGTGTCATGATATTTATTAACTTCTAGTAGCAGTACAATGCAATACATGATAATATAGAGAGAAAAAATAAGTAACTCAATTGCAGTAAGTATGTGTGTATTAAATAGTCAGATTAAAATAGTGCAAAACAGAAATAATATTCATGAGGTTAGTGAGGTCCATTTGGGAACTTTATGGTATGGTAGAGGTTCATGAATTGCTGACTGCATGCCTTCAGGTTTCTGTACCTCTTTCCTGACATCTGCTACATCTGAATGTAGCCTTTCAGATTAAATGAAGCATCAACTGTTGGTGGGTTATGCTTCAGAAATCACAAGCTAACCTAAGTACCACTTTGTCAATTTTATCAATCTAAGTGGGAATGTAGCAGGATAGAAGAGAACACTTGTGTTTATATTATGTTTTTCATTATCTCTGACCATCCCAAAGCATCTTACAAACAACTAATTAGGTAACATTTGCAGTACAGCAGTCATCTTGTGCATTGCACGCTCCCACGAACAGCATTGTGACGATGACCAGGCGATCTGTCTTAGTGGTTTGGATTGAGGAATAAATATTGACCTGAGCAATAGGAATAATTACTCTTCTTCAAACGGCACCATGTGTCCTACTTGAGATGCAGGTAGAGCCTCAGATTACAGTGGTGCTAGAAAGTTTGTGAAACCTGAGAATTTTCTCTATTTCTGTGTATCCTGGAGAAAAATACACACACAGTACAACAAATACTTTTTTGGGTTTTAAATTCCTTTATCTGTTTTAGATGTTATACTGCAGAAAGAGGGTACCAAAATAAAAATGACAAAATAAATTTCAAAAATCAGTTCCGGCTATTACAATCTCAGTTTAACTTCAGGCCACACCCTTGTTACGTATGCAGTATGAAAATAACTAACACAAAATATACAAAACCAATACAGTAGTGGCAATTCTAAAAAAAACAATACAAACAATGTTAGAATCCCACCAGCCCTGTACCTTATACACAACATTGAAAATATTGATAAATACATCTCATCTTAACTAAGAGATATACTCACACTTGGCACACATGTGCTTAACTTCCAAACACATACAGGCTAGACCTTGAAACGAGATCCCCTTGCTCACATTACGTGACCAGGGATTAACACATTCTGTTACATTCACATTCACATTCGGTCATGAAACAATAAAGAAAGACAAGTAAACTTCAACAACATATTGCCTTGTAGTTGAATTAGTGAAGAGACTAACTAGTAGGCCGATAAAGGAAGTTCGCAATCATGCTATTCCAGCATCGATCAATTTTACTCACAAAAATCTAAAGCATCCACGTGTAAAACGTCAAATTACTGATATTTTAGATTTACAAACAAGCATAAATGGATTTAAATGGATATTTTCAAATATTATTCACCTTTCCTCACCAAACCTGGGAAAAGCATTCGAATGTCATCCTTTCTAGAACATGGCGACTACACCCATGCAAAATGACAGCACCGTTTTCTCTTAAAGGCACAGACAATTATTTTAGCATTACCAACATGAATACACAAATGAACTTTAATGATAAAAAATCATATTCAACAGTCACCTGGTTACATCTGCATAAATATGACCAAAAATGTGATCAGATCTTCATATAAGTCCTAAAACTACATTGTAGATAAAGAGAACCCAGTTAAATAAATAACACAAAAAACATTATACTTGGTCATTTATTTATTGACAGAAATTATCCAATATTACATGTATTTGTTGGAAAAAGTATGTGAACCTTTGCTTTCAGTAACTGGTGTGATTCCCTTGTGCAGCAATAACTTCAATCAAATGTTTCCGGTAACTGTTGATCAGTCCTGCACAGTGGCTTGGAGGAATTTTAGTCCATTCCTTCTTACAAAACTGCTTCAACTCTGAGATGTCGGTGGGCTTCCTTGCATGATCTGCTTACTTCAGGTGCTTTCACAAAACTTCTATAGGACTAGGTCAGGACTTAGTCTCAGCTATTCCAAAATATGGATTTTCTTCTTTTTAAACCATTCTGTTGTTGATTTACTCTTGTCTTTTGGATCATTGTCTTGTTGCATTATCCAACTTCTATTAAGCTACAGGTGACAGACTGCTACCCTAACATTCTCCTGTAAAATGTCCTGAAACAATTTTGAATTCATCGTTCTCTCAACAATTGCAAGCTGTCCAGGCCCTGAGGCAGCAAAGCAGCTCCAAACCATGATGCTCCTTCCACCATGCCTCACAGTTGGGATGAGGTTTTGGGGTTGGTGTGAGTGCCCTTTTTCCTCCAGACGTAGCAGTGTGCATTTATGCCATAAAATTCAACTTTTCTCTCATCTGTACACAGAACATAGTACCAGAAGAGTTGTAGAGCATCCAGGTGGTCTTTTGCAAACTTGAGATGTGCAGCAATGATTTTTCTTGGAGAGCAGTGGTTTTCTCCGTGGTGTCGTTCTATGAACACCATTCTTGTTCAGTGTTTTTCTTATAGTGGACAAATGAACAGAAACTTCAGCAATTTTTAGAGATTTCTGCAGGTTTTTTGCTGTTACCCCTGGTTTTTTTGTCGCCCCCTTCAGCACTGCACATTGTGCTGTTGGTGTGATTCTTGCAGGATGCCCACTCCTAGGGAGAATAGCAAAAGTACTGAGTTTCCTCCATTTGTAGGCAATTTCTCTTACTGCGGACTGATGAACTTTCAGGTCTTTAGAAATGCTTTTGTAGCCTTTTCCCGGTTCAGGCATCTCTACAATTCTTCTTCTAAGGTCCTCTGAAAGTTGTTTTGATCGAGGCATGGTGCACAGAAAGAGATCTTTCTTGAGAAGAGCAGGCTCTGTCAGTAATCTGACTTTGTGTATCTTTTTTATATGACAGGGCACCTCTACAACCCACACCTCCCATCTCATCTCATTGATTGGAACACCTGACTCCAAATAGCTTTTGTAGAAGGCATTCCCCCAGAGGTTCACATACTTTTCCCAACAAACATGTAATATTGGATCATTTGTCTCAATAAATAAATGAATATTTGTGTTATTTATTTAACTGGGTTCTCTGTATTTAGTTTTAGGACCTACATGAAGACCTGATCATATTTTAGGTCGTATTTATGCAGAAATAGAGAAAATTCTACAGGTTCACAAACGTTCTAGCACCACTAAAGGTGCAGTACTCATTCAGTGCTACCATATATTCTGATTCAGAGGTGAATTCTCTCTAATCGTAAAATCTTTTCCACCTCTGATGAAAAATCATCAGTTTTAATCATGCACAATATTTAGCTCTCCATATGTACTGCATGACAGAGCATTTGAACACTGACTGGTATGGTGGGGCATGGTGGGGGGTGCTACTGCACAGGACAAAAAGAAGCTACGGAAAGCTGTAAAATTAGTCAACTCCATCTTGCGTACTAGCCACCTTCAAGGAGCTGTGCCTCAGAAAGTCAGCATCCATTATTTATATCTTCCATCACCCAGGACATGCCCTCTTCTTATTGTTACTGTCAGGAAGGAGGTACAGTGACCTGCAGGCACATAGTCAGCAATTCAGGAACAGCTTCTTCCCCGCTGCCATCTGATTCCTAAATGAACCCTGATCCTTGAACACTACTTCATTTTTTATATTATTTTTGTTTTTCACTATTTTAAATTTAACTATTATATATATACATATTTACTGTAATTGATTTACTTAATTTTTTCCTTCTATGTTATCGTGTATTGCATTGTACTGTACATGTCAGTGTTAATAAACCTGATTCTATTTCTGATCACCTGCCGACTTTTCCCAGAATCTTTACTTCCAATTTCCAGAATACGCAATATTTCTCTTCACAAGATATTAGGAAGAATATTAGAATTTCTTTTATTTGAAAAGAAATCAGAGAGATTTCGGGGAAGTTCAGGCCACTTCCTTGTATATCAGTCCCAGAGAAAATTCTGGAACCAATTTTTAAGAGCAGGGGAATGAAGTAATCAGAGACTGGCAAAGTACTGGAAGGAATCAGCATGGATTACCAAAGAGATATCATGTCAGGTCAGTTTAACAGATCTTTTCAATAGAGTAAAAGAAGATGTGCACTGAGATCATAACACAGATGTAAGATACTAAGTTTTAGTGAGGCATTTGATGAAGCATCTAATAGGAAACCGGAACAAGTAATTGGTAGTTTGCGTTCTCCCAGATTAAAAGGTTGCTCGGAAAAAAAGGAAATGAAAGGCCCAATTTTAATTCTGAGGTTGAGTGGAGGGCAAGCAGTTAGAATCAGAGTTGAGTCTTATCTGCAGTGATGGCTCTGTCCATTATAACTTCTTCTTGGCAAGCAAGCAACAACCTCAGGAGAAAGACGTATTACTTTAATAGTGCAAATCAAATTCCATGATAAGTCCAAGTCAAATTCAGGGCCCTCAAGGGGTTCCATTGCAGCTACCATACAACAATGAGACATAGGAGCAGAATTAGGCCATTCAGTCCATTGAATCCAATCTGCCATTCGATCTTGGCTGATTTATTTTTGCTCTCAACCCCATTCTGCTGCCTTCTGCACATAACCTTTGACACCCTTTGAACCTATCAACCTCCGCTTTAAATATAGCAAATGACCTCATCCACTGTTGTCTCTGGCAATGAATTCTCAGCTTCACTACCATCTGGCTAAAGAAACTCCTCCTCTTCTCTGTTCTAAAGGGACGCTCTATCTCGAGTCTGTGCCCTTTGTTCCTAGACGTTCCCATTATTGGAAACATCCTCTCCACGTCTACTTTATCTCGACCTTATAATTCAGTAGGTTTCAATGACATCTGCCCTTATTCTTCTAAACTCCAGTGAATACAGGCCCATCAAATGCTCTTCATACTGAACATTAACCCTTCCATTCCTAAATCATCCTCATGAACCTCCTCTGGACTCTCTCCAATGCCAGCACATCTTTTCTCAGATATGGAGCCAAAAGCTGCTCACAATACTCCAAGTGCAGTCTGCCCAATGCCTTATAAAACTTACGCATTACATCCTTGCTTTTGTATTTCAGACCTCTGAAAATGAGTGCAAACATTGCATTTACTTTCCTTACCAATAACTCAATCTGCAAGTTAACCTTTAGGATATCTGCACTGGGTCTCCAAAGTCCCTTTACATGTCAGATTTCTAAATTTTCTCCCCATTTAGAAAACAGACTATGCCTTTATTCCTTCTACCATACCATACACATCCCTACTCTATATTCCATCTGCCACTTCTTTACCCATTCTCCCAATCTGATTAAGTCCTTCTGCAGATTTCCTGCTTCCTCACCACTACCTGCCCTGAGACCTGTCTTTGCAGTATCTGCCGACTTGCCCACAAAGCCATCAATTCTGTCAACCAGATCATTAATACACTGTGAAAAGAAGCAGTGTCAACAACAACCCCTGGGGAACACTACTATTTACCAGCAGCTAACGAGAATAGGCTGCCTGTATTCCACTCCTGACAGTCAGCCAATCTTCTGCCCATGCAAGTACCCTTCCTTTAACACCATCTTGTTTAGCAGCCACATATGTGGCACCTTATTAAAGACCTACTGTAAGCAAACAACATCCACTAACTCCCATTTGTCTATCTTACCTGTTGTTTCCTCAAAGAATTCCATCAGATACTATGTCAAGCAAGATATCCTCTTTTAAAAAAACACGCTGATTTTCAGCAATTTTATCATGAGCCTCTAAGTACCCCGAAACCTTGACCTTAATAATGGGTGATATCTTTACAACCAACAAAATCAAGCTAATGGCCATATAATTCCCTTGTTTTTTCGCTTCCCTCCCTTCTTAAAGAGTGGAGTGACATTTGCCATTTTCCAGTTGTCTGGAACCATTCATTACTAATGCCTCCACAATCTCTTCAGCTACCTCTTTCAGAACCCTGGGGTGTCTCCATCTTGTCCAGATGGCGTATCTACCTGCAGACCTTTCAGTTTCCCAAGCGCCTGCTCCTTAGTAATAGCAACTACATTCACTTCTGTCCTGACACTCTCAAACTTCTAACATGCTGCTGGGTCTTCCACAGTCAAGACTGACACAAAATACTTATTCAGTTCATCCACTATATCTTTGTCCCCTATCACTATCTCTCCAGTGTCATTTTCCAGCTGTCTAATATCCACTCTCGCCTTTCTTTATATAGCTGTAAAAGAATTTGGTATTCTCTTTTATATTATTGGCTAACTTACCTTTGTATTTAATCTCTCCTCACCTTACTGCTCTTTTAGTTGCCTTATTTTGGTTTTAAAACTTCTCAATTTTCTAGCTTCCCACTGATTTGCCTTGCAACTGGGATTTCTAGCACTAAGTGAAATTCTCTCTTGCATTGTCAAAGGTGGCCAACCAATACTGGCAAGCAGCAGATAGAAGATGCTATTTTATGCTGAGTTTATTTTAGTCAGGGTGCAAGACTAAGAAGGCATTCATTTTGTTTCTCATTTTTCATTTTTGTTGCAACATTAGGTGCCATTCAACCCATCAAGTCAATGCTAGTTCTATGTAATCCCATTCCTGAACATATATCCCAGTTACTCATTCTCTCTCAGAACAAGCTGCAGAGACCTTAATGCATTGATAAAGTAAGGACAGCATCTTTACAAATGTTTTGGTGAAGTAACATAAAAATCATTGAAGGAACTCAATAGGTCAGGTACTATCAATGGGGGGAAATGAACTGTTAACATTTTGGAACGAGATCCTTTGTCTGGATTGGAAAGAAAGAGGGAAGAGAGTCAGCATAAACTGATGGGGCTAGAGCTGGAAGCTGATGAGAGGACTGGCTGAGGAGGGGAGACATGCAGGTAGGATCAAGCTGGGGAAGGGAAGTGAAGAAATAGTGACAGAAACTGGGAGGTGATCGGTGGAGACAACAAAGGGGCAAAGATGATGGAGTTGATAGGATAGGAAGGTTGAGCAATGAGTTAAGCTTAATTTCAGCATTGGTAACTGTGAAACTACTGGATTTATTCATTTCCCTCCAGGGAAGAGCCATGGAGTTATATAGCACAGAAAAAGGAGATTTAGCCCAACTTGTCTATGTCAACCAAAATACCTTTTGATGTTAGTCCCACTTGCCTGCATTTAGCCCATATCCCTCTTAACATTTCCAATGCAGTCCAAATGTCTTTTGAACAGTGTAATTGTATTTGCCTCTGGTAGCTCATTCTATATACTCACCACTCTGCATGAAAAGTCTGCCTCCCAAGGCCCCTTTAAATGTTTCCTCGTGCTGGCCTTATTTGGATCCAAGTCAATATGGTTGACTTGTAACTACATCCTCAGTTCTGACAAGTTCGGAAAGGCATCATCAGTGATATGCACATGTTATGAAGGGTTAAACAACAAAAGTATGAATTTTAGTGGAATCTTGGTATAAACTCAACAAAGCCATTTCAAGGAAATTTCTAAATCAAAATGTACTATTTGTATTGTATGAAAGTATTCTAAATGGGGCCAGAATTAAAAGCTGAATTAACAGCTCTTCTTACCCTGGTGTAGTACATTGGGGCAAGATCTTCAAAGCGTTCAAGGCTCATAATTACAAACCTCATACAAAACCCATGTCCACCAGACAGCATGGACATGCCTGTCCCAGCATGCGAAGACAGTTCCAGTGGACTGGGCGATGAGATCTACAGTGAGATTCAACAGACAAGCAGGCGGTACAGCAATGCTCCTTGGAGAGTGAAGGGCAAGACAAGGCACAGAAGACATCATGGTCATCCACTGCAACCAAGGAAGATCCCAGTTAGCGACACCTGGACTCGGAATTCTGAGGTCCAGAGAGTGGAACTGCCCCAGTGCAATGGCTTTCCCAGTTTATAAACTCTCCTGCACAGGACATTGTCAGACATGAGAGACAACTACCACCGCCACAATGCAGCAGTAATGTCTGTCCTCCTTTCTGTTCCTAAGACCAAACCACCACCAGCAAGCACTGGAAGGCTGTCCGACAAACGTTGGCAATATTCGCCCTGCAAAATCCTCCAAAGATTCTTTGGAATAGTCATGCAGCATTGCTGATTTCTTCCAGAACACCACCTCCAGCATCAAGGTACTGATTGCTCTTGGATGGCTCCATTCGGGCTATGTCAGCAGCATGCTTACAACCACACTTCCAAAGCAAATTTTTTATTCCAAGTTCTGTAGGAGAAAGAGAATGCTAGGTGGAATGAGGAGAGGCACGGCAAGCAGTTCACGTTTTCTAGATCTTGTAATGAACATTTACTATTGGAAGGTGGTGGTATACACTTGGGGCAGATTGGCAAAGAAGTTTTGATACGTGGATGTTAACTTTAAGGCCTATTCTCTCAGTGGACAAGATCGATCTCCGAATGTACAAAAATGCAAGCATCTTCTGCGACTTAAAATGGTGTCACCGTGGTCTGGAGGTGGAGGTGAAGTAGGCTAAACAGTTTCCCATTAGTGCTGCTGATTTGAACCGCTCCATTGGGAAACCATCTGGAGATAAGATGCAACAAAGTAATGGGGAAGATTGAGAGAAGTGCCGAGGCGATGAAACAGCCTTGTTTGACACCAGTCTTCACTGAGTTTGACACCAGTCTTCACTGAGTTTGACTTTGTTGGAAGCGATTGGCTCTTGGTTTGCAGACTATCATGAACTAAACGTAGACTGGAAATTCAGATTCAGATTAATTTATCACATGAATATCAAAATGCACAGTGATGTGATGGGGATTGCCTGCAAGTACCGCCACATGTTTGAGTGCCAACAAATTGTGCCCACAATGTTTAGCAGAACACAGAATGCAATAGCGAGCAATAAAACAAGAACAGCAAGACAAATTATTTAATTACCTCAGTCATAATCATAAGTAAATTCAAAGTAAGTTTATTATCAGCATACATATACCTCACCACATAGAACCCTGAGATTCATTTTCTTGTGGCTTACACAATAAATCCAAGAAATACAATGGAATCAATGAAAGACCATATGGAATAGAAAGGACAGACATCCAATGTGCTAAGATAGCAAATTCTGCAAATACAAAAGAGAGATAAAATATAATAATAATAATAATAATAATAATAATAATAATAATAATAATAGTGGTCTGCTGCTGAGTAGGCAGGCAGGTACCAGAAAACCCGAAAAAGATGCAGCTGGCATTCGAAGTGTCCCACCAACACCACAGACTGCAACTACTGCAGGTGTAAAGGCTCCCTCACCAACATTCAGGGACCTGCCCTTACACTTCCTCCCTCACCGCCATTCAGTCCTTCCAGGGGAGGCGACAATTCACCCATGAGTCGGCTGGTGTGGTATTCTGCATCCGGTGGCCTTTTATATATTGGTGAGGCCCGACGCAGACTGGGAGACCGTTTCGCTGAACACCTACGCTCTGTCCGCCAGAGAAAGCAGGATCTCCCAGTGGCCACACATTTTAATTCCATGTCCCATTCCCATTCTGATATGTCAATCCATGGCCTCCTCTACTGTCAAGATGAAGCCGCACTCAGGTTGGAGGAACAACACCTTATATTCCGTCTGGGTGGCCTCCAACCTGATGGCATGAACATTGATTTCTCTAACCTCCATTAATGCCCCTCCTCCCCTTCTTACCCCATCCCTATTTATTCATATTATTTTTTCTTTTTTTCTTTTTCTTTGCCTCTCACAATAACTCCATGAATGTTCTCCATCTCCCTCTGGTGCTCCCCTCCCCCTTTCTTTCTCCCAAGGCCTTCCGTCCTATGATACTCCCCCTTCTCCAGCTCTGTATCCCTTTTGCCAATCAACTTCCCAGCTCTTAGCTTCATCCCTCCCCCTCCTGTCTTCTCCTATCATTTCGGGTCTCTCCTCCCCCTCCCACTTACAAATCTCTTACTATCTCTTTTTTCCATTAGTCCTGACGAAGGGTCTCGGCCCAAAACGTCAGCTGTACTTCTTCCTATAGATGCTGCCTGGCCTGCTGCGTTCCACCAGCATTTTGTGTGTGTTGCTTGAATTTCCAGCATCTGCAGATTTCCTCGTGTTTGCGTTTTTAATTCAATTTACAACCGTTTGACCACTTGTGAAGTTCCATCATTAGCAATAATATGGTGGAAGATGATCAGTGACACAACTTGTTTTGAGTCCTTTACAGGATCACGGCTACCGCTGCCCTAGGTCCCATTCCCAATAGAGCCAGCAATCATTGGTCACCTTTGATCCAGTTATCCGGTGAAACACTCAGTATTGTTCCCATCCATGCAAACTTAACAAAAACCACATGATTTTCTCAGAGAAATGCCTTTTCAGGTCCACATGACTTGCTGGCTACCCACAAACATCACCTCTGCAGCATTTCACACACACTTCTTCCAAGTTAGTGCATTGCATTTGGGGCTCACAACATCGTCTCTTCTGCATTAGAGAAGCCAAGTGCAGATTGGGTGACCACTCTGCAGAATACCCTGGTCAGTATGCAAGGGTGATCCTGACCTTGCAGTCTCCTTCATTTTAACTGAGAAATAAGAAAGGTCTGACCACATTAATGGGGCTATATTACAGACCACCCAACAGTCCTTGGGATTTAGAAGAACAAATTAGTAAAGAGATTGCAGACTGTTGGAAGAAAGATAAGGTTGTTATAGTCAGTGATTTTGACTTATTGGTTGGGAATCCCATACTGTGAAAGGACTAATGGGATAGAGTTTGTTCAGGAAAGTTTCATTGAGATACTGGATCTGCTATTATGAGACAGGTCAGGTGACAGAAGTTTGTATTGGGAAGCATTTTGCATCTAGTGGCCACGATGCCTTTAGTTTCAAAGTAACTATGTAAAAAGATAGCTCTGGTCGGCTGAGGTTCTAAATTGGAGAAAGGCCAATTTTGATGGTATCAAAAATGATCTGGCAATTGTGGATTGGGACAGGCTGTTTTCTGGCAAAGGTGTATGTGTAAAGTGGGAGGCCTTCGAAAACAAAATGTTGACAGTACAAAGCTTATACGTGCCTGACAGAATAAAAGGTAAAGGTAACAATTGTATAGAACCTAGGATTTCAAGAGATATTGATGCTGTGGGTAAGAGAAAAAAGGAGGTGCATAACTTAAGGAGTACAAGAAATGCAAGAGAACACTTAAGAAAGAAGTCAGGAGAGCTAAAAGAAGGCATGAAGTTGCTCTAGCAGACAAGGTGAAGGAGAATCCGAAGGGATTCTACAGGGATGTTAAAGGATCACTAGAGTCAAAATTGGTCCTCTGGAAGACCAGAATGGTAACCCATGTGTGGAGCCAAAATGGATGGGGGAGATCTTAAATTCATTCTTTGCATCTGTATTCACTCAGGATACAAAAACAGTCAATAAAAGTCCGCCAAAGTGGCATCAGCTTCATGCACCCTATACAGATAGGCTAACAGTGTGGATAAATCCCCAGGCCCTGACAATGCATTCCCTAGGACCTTATAGGAAGCAAGTGCAGGGGCTCTGGCAGAGACATCCTTAACAACAGTAGAGGTACCAGAGGACTGGCAGATGGCCAATGAGTTTCTGCTGTTTAAAAAAGGGTGTAAACAAGAACCATGAAATTATAGGTCGGTGGGTCTGATATCAGTTGTGATATTAGAAGGCACCAGATATATAAGTAATTAGATAGATGTGAACTGATTAAGGATAGTCAGCATGGTTTTGTGCGTGGTAAATCATGTCTAACCAATCTTATAGAGTTTTTTTAGGAAGTCCCCAGCAAAGTGGATTAAGGAAAGGTAATGAATGTTGTCTACATGGACTTGAGTAAAAGATTGGGGGTATAGTCGACAGTGAGGAAAACTATCATGGCTTGCAGAGGGATCTGGACCAGCTGGAAAAATGGACTAAAAAGATGGCAGATGAAATTTAATGCAGACAAGTGTAAGATTTTGCACTTTGGTAGGTCCAACCAGAGTAGATCTTACTCAGTGTACAATAAGGCACTGAGGAGCATGGCAGAAGAAAGAGATCTGGGAATACAGGTACATAATTTGTTGGAAGGGGCGTCACGGGTAGATAGGGTCGTGAAGAAAGCTTTTAGAACATTGGCCTTCATAAATCAATGTATTGAGTACAGAAGATGGTATTCTATGTTGAAAATATAAGATGTTGGTGAGGCCTAATTTGGAGTATTGTGTGCAGTTTTGGTCACCTACCTACAGGAAAGATGTAAATCAGGTTGAAAAATTGAGGAGAAAATTTACAAGGATGTTGCCAGCTCTGGATGACCTGAGTTATAAGGAAAGATTGAATAGGTTAGGACTGTATTCTTTAGAACGTAGAAGGTTGAGGGGAGATTTGATAGAGCAAGAACCCCAAATAAGCTAATTTAAAAAAAGAAAGAGCAAAACCCACTGTGCAGAGAAAAGTGTGAAAAAAACACAAATCATGCAAACAATGGAAGCAAGCCAACAGCATTCCGAACCAGATGAGGCTACGTCCACACTAGACCAGATAATTTTGAAAATGCCAGTTTCACGTAAAAATGATAGCCATCCACACTAAGTGTTTTAAAAAATATCTCTGTTCACATTAAAACTGATATTTCGGCAAATCTTCTACTGTGAATGTGCAGGACACATCTACCGAAAACAAGCGACGTGTTTGGTGTCGAATCTCGCCGTGAAAGACGGTGCACGCTTGTTCAGTTACAGACTAGAAAAACTTAAATGATGGACAACTGGTGGTTCTCGCACAGGAAGACTTAAAACTAAAAAGAAAATACTGGAGCGTATGGAGGCAACGGACAGGGAGTTCATGGACAGTATGACCTGGCTGACAACGAACTTTGAAAAACTGACGAACTCTGTTGCATTAATAAAGCCCCTTGTTAAATGTGTAAAACATGTCTGCATCAGTATTATCTTGTATTTCCATACAATGTTACATTAGGCTGTTACACATCTATTGTCAGAGAAGTACTTGCATAAATAGGTAAACCACCTTCATACGAGCAAGGACAGAAAACAGGGCAAAGTGAGTATACTTATTTATTCAGTAAGTTATGGGTCAAAGTATTTGGTGAGTACATTTCTAACTCTTCTGGCTTCAGTCTGATTGCCATCTGTTCTGAAACTGTTGGGTTGCATTCCAAAAAACAATAAAATGGCGCGCTGCCATCATCATCTGTTCTGGCACGTCATGACAGTGCTTTTAGATTTCTCCAGTTACCCCGTTCACACTGCTCCGGCCAATCCAGCGTTTTCAAAATTACACACTCTGGAGAGCGTTTCTAAAAATCTCCATTTTCTGGAGACGAAAACGCCATTTTAGTGTGGACGGAGGGTAAAAACGAAGAGAAAAAGCTTCGGTTACGGATTTATCTGGTGTAGTGGACGTAGCCTCACAGATCTGCTCCCAGAGCAGCTAGAGTAGGCCCAAGCCTCAGTACAAATTCATCACACCTGCAGGGCAAAAATGCACAGCAACCAGATCAGTTCATGGCTTCGATGCTGAAGAGAAAGAATGAACATCCGCGGAAAAGCAGGGGGAAATCAGCCCAACCCTTGCCTTCATTCTCAATACTCGGGCTTCCAGTCTATCTGTGCTGGCATTTAAATTATCCAAGCACCAGGTAGTGTCTCACTCTAGGTCCCAGACCACGGCACCACAACACACCTGGGCTGCCCAGCTCGAAGCTATTCAGCTTGGCGGTTTGCGTGATCCAACCTCACACCTGGGTTAGGTGGATGGGCATAAAAACTTTTCACATTGGCTCCTCTTCAAATTGCTGACAAGATCTCTGGCAGCAATACCACCAACTCCATCTGTAACCCTGGCTCGAACACTTTGTGCCTCACAATGCCCCAGCATGGCTCATCGCCCAAACCAGCCTTGCCTCCACCTGCCTCCTCACTGTCTGCAGCAATAATTCACCAAATTTTGCTTCAGGAAAGATATTTCACCTACCACCCCACCAGCCTCTTGAGTCCAACGTATAATTCTCCGTAACTTCTGCCACCTCCAACGGGATCCCACTACCAAGCACATCTTTCCCTCCCCCGCTCTTTCTGCTTTCTGCAGGGACCGCTCCCTACATGACTCCCTTGTCCATTCATCCCCCCCCATCCCTTCCCACCGATCTCCCTCCTGGCACTTATCCTTGAAGCGGAACAAGTGCTACACCTGCCCTTACACTTCCTCCCTCACCACCATTCAGGGCCCCAGACAGTCCTTCCAGGTGAGGCGACACTTCACCTGTGAGTCGGCTGGTGTGGTATACTGCATCCAGTGCTCCCGGTGTGGCCTTTTATATATTGGTGAGACCCAACGCAGACAGGGAGACCATTTTGCTGAACACCAATGCTCTATCCGCCAGAGAAAGCAGGATCTCCCAGTGGCCACACATTTTAATTCCATGTCCCATTCCCATTCTGATATGTCTATCCATGGCCTCCTCTACTGTCAAGATGAAGCCACACTCAGGTTGGAGGAACAACACCTTATATACCGGCTGGGTAGCCTCCAACCTGATGGCATGAACATTGACTTCTCTAACTTCCGTTAATGCCCCTCCTCCTCTTCTTACCCCATCCCTGATATGTTAAGTTTTTTCCCCCCTCCTTTTTTTCCCCCTCTCTTTCTGCCCATCACTCTGCCTGTTCTCCATCTCCCTCTGGTGTTCCCCTCCCCCTTTCTTTCTCCCTAGGCCTCCCATCCCATGATCCTCTCCCTTCTCCAGCTCTGTATCCCTTTTGCCAATCACCTTTCCGACTCTTAGCTTCATCCCACCCACTCCGGTCTTCTCCTATCATTTCGCATTTTCCCCTCCTCCTCCTACTTTCAAATCTCTTACTATCTTTCCTTTCAGTTAGTCCTGATGAAGGGTCTCAGCCCGAAACATCGACAGTGCTTCTTCCTATAGATGCTACCTGGCCTGCTGCGTTCCACCAGCATTTTGTGTGTGTTGCTTGAATTTCCAGCATCTGCATATTTCCTCATGTTTGAAGATGTTATAAGTAATATTTTTAATCAAATCTCTTGCCTTCTGAAATACCAGTAAGCTGTCACACATCTTCAGTAGCACCACTTGAAACAAAACAGATTTAAACAAAATAGTAAAAATAAATAAGTTACAAATATTGAGAAAATAAGTTGTAAAGTCGTTAAAAGCGAGACCATAGGTTGTGGAATCCATTCAGTGATTGAAGTTATCCAGCTGGTGTCCACACTTTGTTACAGTAGATGTGAACACTGCTGGGTGATAGTCTTTGACGTGGTTCACCTGCTGTTCTTGGGCACCAGTATGATTGCTGCCCTTTCAAAGCAGTTGAGGACCTCTGACTCCAGCAGTGAGAGGTAGAAGATGCCCTAGAATATTCCAGTCAGTGTGTCAGCACAGTAACCTGCCAGGTACACCATTTGATGCCCTGTGAGGGTTCACCCTATTGTAGAGTATTCTGACTGATGCCTCTGAGACAAAGATCACAGGGCTGCTGGTTGCACTGGAGGTTGCTCAGCTGTAGTTTTATTCTCCCTTTCAAACCATGCATAAAAAAGCAGTGAACTCATCAGGGAGTGAAGCATCAGTGCCATTTATGCTGTTGGATTTTACCTTATAGGAACTAATAGCATGCAAGCACAGTGACAGCTGTCATACTTTCAACCATGTCTCTAATTTTACATGGAATTTCATTTTTTCTCTCATGATGGCTTTCTGTAGGCCAAACCTGTACTTCTGGTAGGATTCTGGATTGTTGGTCTTGAACGCCACAGATCTAGCCATCAGTAGATGGTGAATATCCTGGTTTGCCCAGGATTTCTCATTCCATTCTCAAAGGCATGCACAGGTCTTGGTGACAGTCATCACATACTCATTCAGATCCAATGATGACTCCCCGGATTCGGTCCAGTCCGCTCACCGATTCATCACAGTCCTGTAAGTGTTCCTCTGTTTACCCTGGCATCACCTTCACAGTCCTCAGCACTGGTGCTGTGGTCCTCAGTGTCTGACTATACACTGGAAGCAGAAATACAGCCAGGTGATTGGACTTGCCAAAGAGCTAGAACTTCTGTTCGGCTATAATCTATTTGAATTTGCTGGTAACCTGCTTTGGGTCCCATTGTTCTTTCAACAGTCTTCTGCTGAGGACACAGCAAAGCCCAGAGTAATGACTAGTACCTCTGATCTTGGGATGGCAGGGTAGCACAGCGGTTAGCATAATGCTATTACAGTGTCAGTTGCCTGGGTTGGATTCCCGCCACTGACTAAGAAGTTTGGACGTTCTCCCTAGAACTGTGCATGTTTTGTCTGGGTGGTCCAACCTCCTCACACATTCCAAAGACATACGGGGCAGTAGTTAATTGGTCACATGGCATGATTAGGCAGTGTGGGCTCGTTGTGCAGGAAGGTCCTGGTACTGTGCTCTATCTTTAATAATACTAACAAGAGGTATAATTAAGTTATCTGAATGGCTTTAACAGGCAATGAAGCAATGTCTTCTGGTTTATTGGCTATCATTGGAATCAAATGTTTGTGAATATCTTCCAAAATCATTCAGACACAATTATCACATTAAAATATTTTAAAGAAATAATTACTTTAACCAGTAGGAAGTTAAAGGAGTAATATAATCACCAACAGACACAACAATCAAATGCTTTTAAATTAATTGAATTAATCAAAATAATAATAGAATTAGCTACTTCTTATGTCTGCGGCAGCTTCTTCCCTTGCGTTTTGGTGGGCTGTCAAGTTCAGTGGGCAGATTTCCCAGCAGAAGCCTACTGTGACACTGGATCCGTGAGGAAGTCACAAGCACAGAACTGGTGTCCCAAGTCCCAATTACCCAGAGCTTTAGGCGTGAGCTCAGAAACTCAAAAGTTCTGCCAAGTTAGTGCCTCGAAAGCCAACACATCTGGATGAAACTACCTGCTTTAAAACAGAAGGTCTGCTTTAATAGGTTCTAAATGATTGTACAACATTGGCTCACGTAGCCAGCAAACACGCTTTTAACAAGTGTCTGGTTTTTGCATCACAAAATTAATCTTTTTGTGTGAAGCACATGGAGACAATCAGGATGAAATGTCAGCACCATGGTAGCCAAAGAAAGTTCTAACTTTTATATAAATTAATAACTTCTAAAGTATGTTTTAATCTCTGCTCAAAATTGTATTCATAACACATTTAAGATCTTCTCTTTTAGATATGTCTCTAAATTTCTTGATTAGATTAGTGTTTCATAATCACTCCCATGTCTCTTCAATATATTAGCCTCAAAAGTTTAGATCTGGTCATTGAAAGATATTTTATGGAAACAAGCCCTCCAAGTCCACGCTGTCCATCAATCACCCATCTGTGTTTTATTCTCTCCACACTTTCATCAATTCCTCCACACCCTATCACTCACATATACTCCTAAGATCAATTTACAATGGCAAATTAATCTACTGCCCCAGGCATCTTTGGACGTGAGAGGAAACTGGACGGAACAGAGCAGAGGTGAACCCACTTGCTGTAAGTTAGTTTACCATTGGATACATCTATCAGAGATGTGGTGAAAAGGTAGAACTTGCTTTGTGTCCAGTAATTGAGTCAAATATCTAATGAAGGGCTAAAGATAAGGTGGCAAGAGGCTCCTGTTTAGCACGAACACTGGTTTAAGCCTCTTGAACCAAATAACCTGTCTTCTGTGAAAGAATATTTGATGATCATGCAGAGATACTACAAATAGTTATGAAGATCTGAGAAGCATTGTACTTCGTCAAAGGTGAGACAGATAACTGTCATATCCGATCACAAGCGTTAGCTTTGTGTTATCTGGACCTTGTAGTAATGAGAATGTGGTTTAAAATATAATTCCTAGAGTTATAGAGTAATACAGTGAAGAAACAGGCCCATTGGCCTAACTGACCCATGACAACCATAGTGCCCAATAAACAGGTCCTATTTACTCATATTTGGCTCGTATCCTCTAAATCCCTCCCATCCATGTACTTACCCAAATGTTTCTTTTTATTTTACTATCATACCTACCTCAATCACTTCTTCCAGCAGCTCATTCCACATACACATCAGCCGGATTTACAATGTCCCTCCTATTTGCTGATTTGTCACCACTTTTGATTCAGCCTACAACAGTGGATTCATCAGTAAATTTGAATATGGCATCGGAGCTGTGCTTAGCCACACTGTCATAAGTGTAAAGTGCAGAGAGCAGGGGGCTAAGCACACAGCCTTGTTGTGCACCTGTGCGTTTGGAGACTGTGGAGGAGACATTGTTGTCAATCCAAATTGACTGGGGTCTGGAAGTGAGGAAATGGGGGGTCCAATTGCACAATGAAGTATTGAGGTCAAGGTTTTGAAGCTTATTGATTAGTTTTGAGGGGATGATGATATTGAATGCTGAGCTGGAGTTGGTAAAGAGCATCCTGATGTATGCATCTTTCCTGTCCAGATGTTCCAGGGTTGAGTGAAGAACCAATGAGATTGCATCTGCTGTGGATGTGTTGCTCTGCTAGGAAAACTGGAGCAGATCCAAGTTGCCTCTCTGGCAGGAGTTGATAAGTTTCATCACCAACCAAGCACAATCTATTCCAGCTGCTACCATCTGGGAAACAGTACCGCAGCATAAAAGCCAGGACCAACAGGCTCCGGGACAGCTTCTTCCACCAGGCCATCAGACTGATTAACTCACGCTGATTTGAGTATTGCTATGTTACATTGACTATTCTATTTATTATAATTTAATATAAATTACTATGATTGCACATTGCACATTTTTTTTTTAATTATTTTTTTATTAGTTTTTCTATACATTTTACAAATTAAAAACCCCAAATCCCAATGAGGAACATTAATACAGTGCAAAATTAAGCATACAATGACAATATGCTACAAAGGAAGAGAATTTGACAAAAAAGCACCTAAATTGAAGACAAGTAAACTTATTATCCTCCCCAAGCTCCACAACACAAAAAAAAACAGCTCCAGACCAACCACAACACAATATAGAGAGTATAAATCAGGACAATCAAACTCCCAGACTGTGAATACACTTAGCAACAGAGGATAATAATGCCTACTACCAGAAAAAAAAAGGGAGCTGAAAGCAAGGGACCGAAAAGGGAAAAAAAACCCTAGTCAAGAGGAAGGTTATGAAAGTACTCGATAAAAGGTCCCCAGACCTTATGGAACTTTAGATCCGAGTTAAGAACTGAATAATGAATTTTTTCGAGGTCCAAGCAGGCCATAATGTCGTTAAGCCATTGAGCATGAGTGGGCGGGGCAACATCTCTCCATCTAAGGAGGATCAAGCGTCTAGCTAGGAGAGAGGCAAAGGATAATATTCGGCATTTGGTCGGACTCAGACGTAAATCTGTCTCGCCCCAGAAACCGAACAAAGCAATTAAGGGGTTTGGTTCTAGGTGCTGATTCAGAATACACGATAACGTAGTGAAGACATCTTTCCAAAATTTCTCCAAGCTAGGACAGAACCAGTACATATGGATGAGAGAGGCCACGCCCCTCTTGCATTTATCACAGAGCGGACTAATGTTAGGGTAGAATCGAGATAGTTTAGATTTAGACATGTGGGCTCTATGAACAATCTTAAACTGTAAAAGGCAATGGCGAGCACAAAGAGAGGTTGAGTTAACCGATTTGAGAATCGAGTCCCAGCTCTCATCGGATAAGGAGGTATTTAAAACCTGCTCCCAGGCCATTTTAATTTTATCCACAGGGGCCCGTCGTAAGGCTGCTAATTTATCTCAAATAATTGATATTAAACCTTTACCTAGTGGATTAATGGAAAGAAATAAGCCCATAGCATTTTTCGCAGGCATTTCAGGAAAGGTAGGAATTAAAGGAGCAATAAAGTGTCTAACTTGGAGATATCTAAAAAAATGAGCATTGGGCAGATTGAACTTAACAGAGAGCTGCTGAAAAGAAGCGAAGCGATTATCAATGAAAAGATCTTCAAAATGCCTAATGCCCTTCCTATACCAAACATGGAATGCTGAATCGTACGTAGTAGGTAAAAAAAGGTGATTATGTGCGACAGGGCTGGAAACGGAAAAACCATGGAAACCATAGCATTTCCTAAACTGAGCCCATATACGCAAAGTGTGTCTAACAAGAGGATTAGCTATTAATCTGGACAGACTACTACGGAGTGCAGAGCCAAGAAGTGCAGAGATAGATAATTCTTTAGTGGAGCTCAACTCCATTGCCACCCAATTAGGGCACTCGGGTTGGCCGTGGAAGAAAGACCAAAAGGTAGCACAACGTATATTAGCTGCCCAATAATATAAACGAAAGTTAGGTAAAGCCATGCCACCCTCTTTTTTAGATTTTTGGAGATGGATTTTATTAATTCTAGAGTGCTTATTCTTCCACAGATATGACAAAATAATAGAGTCTAAGGAATCAGAAAAAGATTTAGGAATAAAAATTGGGATAGATTGAAAAAAGTATAAAAATTTGGGGAGAACATACATTTTAACAACATTAATACGACCTACCAAAGACATAGATTGAGGTGACCATTGTACCAGACTCTGTTTTATAGTATATGAAAGATTGGCAAAGTTTTCACGAAAGAGATCTTTAAACTTCCTTGTGACTGTAATTCCAAGATAAGTAAATTGATTATGGACTACTTTAAAAGGGAGATCACAAAATGTTAGTTCTTGTGCTTCTTTATTAATTGGGAAAAGTTCACTCTTATGTAAATTGTTTATAGCCAGAGATCTGGCTAAACTGGTCAAGAAGTGAGAACATTAGAGGTAAGGATGTAGACGGATTTGAGAGAAAGAGTAATAAGTCATCAGCATAAAGAGAAACTTTATGCTCAACACCCCCTCTCCAAATCCCGGTCAATTCAGGACAATTTCGAAATGCTATCGCCAAAGGTTCTATAGCCAAATCAAAGAGAAAGGGACTTAAGGGGCATCCCTGATGGGTGCCACGTTTGAGATTAAATACCTGGGATTTCTGAAAATTAGTTAAAACAGAAGCAGTAGGACACAGGTACAGCAATTTGATCCAAGAGATGAAACTTTGACCGAGGTCAAATTTTTCTTCTAAGACTGCAAAAAGGTAGTTCCACTCTGTACGATCAAATGCTTTCTCCGCATCGAGGGAAATAACACATTCAGGAATCCCAGTTGGAGGTGAGTATAAGATATTGAATAAACGATGAATGTTAAAAAAAGAGAGACGGTTTTTAATAAAACCTGATTGGTCATCAGAGATAATGGAGGGAATAACTGTTTCTAATCTATGAGCCAAAACTTTAGCTAAGATCTTTACATCAACATTGAGCAAAGAAATCGGCCTATACGAGGAACACTCTGTTGGGTCTTTGCCCTTTTTTAATAGAAGAATAATAGATGCCTCATTGAAAGAGGGTGGCAATTTGCCGTAATTAAACGAGTCAGATAATACTGAAAGTAACTGAGGAGAAAGAAGTGAAGAGAATGATTTATAAAATTCTACAGGGAACCCATCAGGTCCAGGAGATTTCCCTGAGGACAGTGCAGAAATTGCAAAAGATATTTCTTCTGATGATATAGGCGCGTTAAGTTTGGCTTTAAGATCAGATGAAAGTGAAGGAATATTCAGATTCTTTAAAAATTGATCAACAGAGATATTGTCATTCAAAGATTCAGAGGAATAAAGCCGAGAATAAAAATTTTTAAATGCGTCATTAATTTCTAAATGATCCGATGTAAGGTCTCCGTTCTCCTTCCGGATCTTTGTAATATGTTGTTTGGCTTTGGAACGCCTCAGCTGATTGGCTAGAAATTTACCAGACTTATCCCCATGAATGTAAAAGCGACTCTTGCTTTCGAGAAGTTGGCATTTGACAGGTTGAGTAGACAGAAGATTAAATTTAGTTTGGAGTTCAACGCGCTTCTTGTATAGTTCAGGGTTCTTAGTTTGAGCATATAGTTGATCCACATCTTTAATCTGGTTAATGAGGTCTGATCGATCTGCACGGGATCTTCTATTGAGATTTGCTGTGTAAGAGATTATTTGACCCCTCAGATATGCTTTCATGGCATCCCAGACAATTTGAGATGGCACTTCAGGTGATGTATTAGTGTTAAAATAAAAGGTTCTCTGATCCTTAATAAATTTTTAAAAATCATCATCCGATAATAAAGTTGAATCAAACCACCAGTGTTTATTCCTCTGAGGGAGACCAGGAAAGTTCAGAGAGAGAGTAAATGGGGCATGGTCAGAAATCAGTAAACTCTGATAGTCACAAGAGCGGGCAAATGGAATAAGTTGGTTATCGAGTAAGAAATAGTCAATTCTAGTGAAGGTATGGTGAACATGTGAGAAAAAAGAATAATCTCTCTCAGTAGGATGAAGGAAACACCATATATCAGAGATACCAAAATTAGAGAGAAACAATTGGATAGCTAAGGCAGATTTAGTAGGTGATCTGGTAACAGAGGATGATCGATCCAGATTAGGATCTAACCAACAGTTGAAGTCACCACCCAGTATAAGAGAGTATGAGTTTAAGTCTGGTAGTGAGGGAAAAAACCGTTCAAAAAATTTAACATCATCAAAGTTGGGGGCATACAGGTTTGCTAGTGCAACTTTAGTGTTATATAGTTTACCAGAAACAATAATAAAACGGCCATTTGTATCAGATATTTTATTATGGAGTTCAAAAGGAATATTTGAGTTAATAAGAATGGAGACTCCCCTAGCTTTAGCGGCAAAGGATGAATGAAAATGCTGACCCGCCCACTTTGACAGAAGCCGGGAGTTATCAAAACAACAAATATGAGTTTCTTGAAGGAAAGCAATGTCAGCTTTGAGTTGTTTAATATGTGAGAATACCTTCCTCCTTTTAACAGGGTGATTCAATCCCTTTACATTCCAGCTCACGAATTTAAGTGCACTAGCCATTATCAATTACTAATGCATAAAAGGCAGCAGGCATATAAAAAGTCAAGCAATACAATAGCAGTCTGGGAGCAGAAATGTAAACATAGATTCGTAAAATCAAAACATAAACATGTCCTGAGCAATAAAGAAAAACACTAAATACAGTGAGTGATGTTGGAACTGGAAAACCCACCCCATCCACACAACCCAAAACTAGACGGCTACCAAAAAAAGCAGCTAGCTCTACCAAAAAAATTAACCCAAATACAACTTCCAGATCTGTGTCATTAACAGCAGTTCCATATAAATACTATAGCAAATAGTAACTAGTTTATGCACTAGAAAACATAACTACAAATTGGAACATCTTCTGCAGAAATATAAGACTTAATACAGAGAAAATCGGAAGAAAACCAAAACTAACCTACCCGCAAAAAATTATAGAAGAATAAAGTAAGAGAAAGGGAAAAAAAAGGGGAGGAAGGGGAAAATTATAAATTCAAGAAGAGTACTTATCAACCATTTACAGAGAGGAGAAAAAAAATCAGAGATTAAAAAAAGGGTGAAGAAAAAAAGAAAAAAAAAATTTAAAAAAAGAAAAAATAAATCAGCAATTAAACTGTGAACCAACAAACAGGGAGGCCTTCACTAAAGACTTCAAACCTCCAAAACAAGTTAGAGTCAGTTGTAGAACTCTATAGATAAAGTTATACAAGAATAAAATAGATTACACAAGTACTATTTAAACGTCCATAGGGAAACATTAAGCACAGAATGTCTATTTAAAAAAGACACACCAAATCGAGGGAGAGATTGTCAACAGCCCTTAGAGTTTCAATGAATAATGTCTGAGTGATTCAAGTAAAGTCTGAGTCCAGAAAAAGTAATTTTACTACGAGAGGTACTTATCCACCATTTTAGGAGGTCCGATCGGGTTCCGAAGATGACTGGATAGCCGGAAGACTTGCCACAAATGCTTCAGCCTCCTTCACTGACTTAAACCACTTATATTTTCCAGTATTAAGCTTGATTCGTAAATCGGCAGGAGTGCGAAGAGAGGGTTTAAAACCATGATCAAAAAGCACTTTCATTACGCCTTTAAACTCAGCGCGCATCTTTAAGGTCTGGGGTGCAAAATCTTCCACAAAGCGAATGATTGTATTTTGGAAAGTAAAAGTACCTCTGCGACGTGCCTCCATAATCAGACGGTGTTTTACCTGGTATTGATGAAAGCACAAAATTACCGGTCGCAGGCGGGAGCCCAGAATTCCGGGGGAACGTAGACCCTGTGTGCCCTTTCGAGCTCAGGCGGGTTCGGAAGCAAATCTTTCCTGAATATCTCACAGAGAAACTCGGCGAAAAACTTCACGGTTGATCCCTGTTCGGTGGCCTCTGGCAACCCAAGAATTTGAAGATTACAGCGTCTGCTGCGATTTTCGAGATCCACCATTTTGGAAAGGAGTTTGTTACATTTTTCCTCTAGGCTGGAACAGAGAGTCTCCAAGTATCGAACACGACTTTCTAAATCTTCAGAAGTCGAATCGATGCGAGATAAGTGTTCAGCATGTTCGTCCACTCTATCGTTGATCCGATCCAGTTTGGCTTCCAGCTGTTTGAAAGCGGTTCTAAATTCCTTTAAAATATCGTCTCGGAGTTGTTCAAGCGCAGCCAGGGTCTCAGCCGACAGAGCCGGAACTTCCTTTCTCCCGGATTTAGAATTCTTGCTAGACATTGTAAGGTAGATGTGTTCACAGGCAAGTAAAAGAAACCGAAAAAGTTCCTAACTAAGGTTTAAAAAATGGAGACATTTAGTGCAAAGATAGCGACAATAACGGAACAAAAGTTCGGAGCAGCTAAGCAATCGCCATCTTACCGGAAGTCTCTACATTGCACATTTAGATGGAGAAGTAATGTAAAGTTTTTTACTCCTCATGTATGTGAAGGATGTAAGAAATAGTGTCAATTCAATTCAATTCAAACACTTCATCACTGTGGAAGTAAGTGTTATTGGACACAGCCATTGATGCAGGTTACCACGTTCATCTTAGGCGCGGGTGTAATTGAAGTCTGCTTGAAGTAGGTGGGTACCTCAGATAGCTAAAGCAAGAGGTTAAAGATTTCAGTAAACACCCCATCCAGTTGGTCAGCTCAGGTCTTTAGTACTTGGCCAGGTACCCCACCTGGGCCGTATGCTTTTTGTGGGTTCACCCTCCTGAAGGCTACTCGTTTGTCAGCCTCAGAGACGGAAATCATGGGCTATCAGGGGCTGTGGGAGTTTGTGATGTTTCCTCCGTGATTTGATGGTCAAAGTGAGCATAGAAGGCATTGATCTCATCTGGAAGTGAAACCCTGTTGTCGCCTACGTCACTTGATCTAACTTTATAAGAGGTTTTTGCATTCAAGCCTTGCCACAACTCTCAAGCATCCTTCATTGAGTTTGGAATTGCCACCTTGCCCACGAAATAGTTTTCTGGAGATTGTACCTATGCCTCTTGTAACTTTTCCAGTCACCAGACTTGAATGCCCTTGAGATGGCCCTCAGCAGATTGTGAATTTCATAGTTCATCGAGGGCTTCTGGTTGGGGAAGACCTTGAATAGTTTTGTGGGTCACCTTCATCTACAGCTGTTTTAATAAAGTCCGTGAAAATTATGGTGTGTTCATTCAGATCCATGGATGAGTCCTTAAACACAGCTCAGTCCACCGAATCAAAGCAGTCCCATGCTGTTCCACTCCCTCCTGTGACCGCCTCTTTATTGTCCTAATGTCTGGACCCTTGCTCTTTAGTCTCTGCCTGTACGCAGGTAGGAGGACAGCCAAGTGATTGGATTTACCAAAATGCAGTCTGGGCATGGAACGGTAAGCATTCCTAATCTTAGACTAACAGTGGTCTAGAGTGTTGGGACCCCTGGTGCTACAGGTTATTTTCTGATGGTAATTGGGCAGGGTTTTCTTTAACAAGCCTGGCTGAAATCCCCGACTATGATTTGAAATGCATCAGGGTGGACAGTTTCTTGTTAGGAGACAGCATTGTGCAGTATCTCAAGTGCTTGATTATAGTCACCTGCTGGTGGCATGTAAACTGCCTCACTTCAGCCATGGCAGTGAACTTTGGTCTGCTTAAAGGGGCCTAAAAACATGCCAACAGTTCTCAAATTGAAAGTACTTAAGCACATCAAAGTCCAAGACAAAAGAAAATAATATTTTAGAAGTATAAATTCAATCACATTGGACTCCTTTGAAGCTACATTACTGACCCATGAGAAAGATTAGAACATCCATTGAAATGGATTCACCTTAAACATTCTGAAAAAAACTCTTCTACTAAATTGCTTTACTGCCATCCCCAAATACCTTCATTTACCCTTCTCTGAATTCACGTCAACTCAAGCAATGCATGGATATTTTCATGCATTGTAAAACTTACTGTCCTGCTACAGATTTTATATTGCCTGCATGCATTTTAAACATTCTCCCTATGTGTGCTTCAGATTATGGTTTTATATTGCAAAATACCAGGAAGACATTACTGGGACTTCTGCCTTTCAGTCAGTAAAATACTGTTGCCTTCCACTAAACAACTCTTAGATGCATCTCGTCGCTCCCCTCTTTCAGTGCAGGAACCGTCTTGCTGCTGTGACTGGAGCCAAACATGTCAATGCAGCACCATGCTGCCACCTGGTGCAGTCTGCAGATCTTTGGAGTATCAGTCTGCTAAACCCAACTGTGAAACCAGGCCATTTTTGATTGCATTTCCACAAGTGTTACTGCTGCAATAATTGCTATACGCTACCTGTTCACCTTTGCTCCTAATTTGATTTACACTCAGTGGCCACTTTATTAAGCACAAGAGTGGAACCCGCTGTGGTCTTCTGCTGCAGTGGCCCTTCCACTCCAAGGTTCAACTTGTTGTGCATTCAGAGATGCTCCTCTGCACACCACTGTTGTGACTTGCCGTTACTTGAGTTATTCTTGCCTTCCTGGCAGCTTGAACCAGTCTGGCCATTCATTTCTGATCCCTCTCATTAACAAGGCATTTTCGCCAACAGAACTGCCACTCACTGGATTTTTTTTTCTGTTTTTTGCACCATTCTCTGTAAACACTAGAGACTGCTGTGCGTGAAAATCCCAGGAGATTGGCAGTTTCTGAGATACTCAAACCACCCCATCCAGCACCAACAATGATTCCGTGGTCAATGTCACTTAGATCACATTTCTTCCCCAATTCTGATGTTTGGCTGAACAACAACAGAACCACTTGACCATGTCTGCATTGAGTTGCTGCCACATAATTGGCTGATTAGACATTTGCATTGTCAAGCAGGTGTACAGGTGTGCATGATAAAGTGGCCACAGAGTGTATAATCATCCACAAACTCACAAGTATCTGAAGTGTCACAACAAGGTGAACATGGATATGATCCCAGATATCACAAGTGAATTTGATAATGAGTACCTGTCATGAATGCACCCACACTATCTTCCTCTAGGACTTAAACAGTCCTTCCAGGTGAGGTAGTTCTTTGCATTTGGATCCATCCATGTCACTTATTGCATCTGGTGCTTCTAGTTCAGCCTTAGCTACAGTACATCAATGAGTCCTGATGCAGATAATGGAACCGCTTCTCCAATCACCTTTGTTTTATCCATCATACCAGCCAGAATCCCGACATTTTAATTCCGCTTTCCATTATCATACACATATCATACACATCTGTCCACATCCCCCTCTGCTGCCAAGTTGAGGCTAGACACAGATTAGAGGAACAGCACCACACATTCAGCCTTGGTAGTTTCCAGCCTGATGGAATGAACATTCACTTCCTGTAACCATTCCCCTCTGTCTTCTTCCACACCCCACCACCTCCCATCACCTCATCTCTTTCCCATGCCCACCCTCTCATTCTGTCAATCACCCACATATTCCTCCAGCTATGCCTCCTTTCATTTATTCCATGTTCACCTGTCCTCTCCTACCAAATCCCATCTTCTTCAGCCCTCTGTCACTTCCAATTTAATGGTGTTAACCGCTTCCTGCTTCATAAATTCCTGCCCCCTCCTTCCTATCAACCAACACCCCTCCTCTCATCTGAATCCATCTATTATTCACCAGCTCATGCTCCACCCATTCCACTCCCACCTCCTTATACTGGCTATGCCACTCTTTCTTTCCGGTCTGACAAAGGGTCTCAACCTGAATCACTATTTTCCTCCATAGATGCTGCCTGACCCATAGAATAACTCCACTTCCTTTGTGTGTTGCTCCATCTTCCTCTATGATTGTGTTTAATTCAATTAACTTCATTCCAGGACTTGTTTATTATGTTGCAGTAGATAGAAGAGCTTCTAAATGAGTTCAATTTCATTTTTGTTAAGATTGGGTAGCTGATAGTGGGTGGAACTGAATTTCAGAACATTCAACTCTGCCTTCATATGCAATGCAACAGACATTTCTGGCAGTTAAGGGGAATAGTTTCCTCTCTATTTGTTCAGTATAATTCACCAAATACCCTGGACAACAAAGATTTTGCTTCCTGAGTCCTCTTGGATGTATTTTTTGGATTTTGGGCTGCTGATCATGAAATTTCCCTATGATGCACTATTTTTTAAATCACCTACATTTGTTATTTCAATTCATAAAACAAGCCAGAATAACTGACGCCAAGATTAAGGAAGGTGTTTATGTTGGTCCACGAGTCAAGCAGATAATTTGAAGTACTTCTAGTGGGACTGGAGAAAATCATATGGAAGGCATTCAAGGATGGTGTTGAAAATTTTATTGGCAAATGCTGAGCACCAAACTGTGTCAGCTTGTTGACAACATTCCTCAAGCATACAAAACCATGAAGTGAACATGTCGCTGAGGATTCATTTTCTGCAATTCCATTTAGAGTTCTTCCCCGCAAATCTGGGCGCTGTCCGTGGTAAGCATCGTGAACAGTTTCACCATGACATTGTAGTCATGGAGAAATGGTATCAGGGCAACTGGAATCCAATCAATGTTAGATGATTATTGTTAAGTGAGAAGTCTCAGACACTGTACAAATGAAAATCATCTGTAAAACATTTTCAGTTTAGTTGAACTATTGCAAAACATAAGTAGCATTATATTCAATAAAAGTTAACTTCTTGTTTCTCCAAATTCCTACATGAAACAAGTAGTCTGAAATTATATTTGTGTTCAGCGTCAAGTGGTCTATCCTAAACAAAATAATTCTGAGGAAGCAGCATTTGTTGTCCAGTGATATCAGTGAGACTGCCACTTCAGAGTACCCTGGGAATGTTGCTGCAAGATCTGGTCAGGAATACTGTGCCCTCTCATAGCTACTGCTTGAAGCCTCTGCCATTAAACAATTTGGCTGTGGGAGACACTACTTGAAAGACCCTTAACCAGAATAACAAGACTAAGAATCCAGGGTTTCTGCCAAGCTGTGTTTAAATTCATTTTAATTGTGTTAACAGGCTGTACACTCCTGTCAGGATCTATAAGGTATTAAATCCAATGAGGAACTTCAGTGACCATTCAGTGGTTGATCTAGAACCTGTGGCCAGAGGAAGTGGGAGAATCAAAAACAATTATTAAGTTTGAGAGGCATTTAGGCAGACACTTAAATAGGCATGGAAGGGTACTGTGCTGTGGGCAAGAAGGTCAGCACAAACCAAATGGGTTAAAGGGCCTGTTTCTGTGCTGTAAGACTCTATGACTTTATATCAGTCTGAACGCGCGTTAGTACATCTCAAACCTTGAGCACATCTGAACAACAGACCAATCAATCACACGCATTCAAAGTTTTAGAAACAGATTCTTCCCCTCCACCGTCAGATTTCTGAATGGACAATGACAATGTACACTACCTGACTAATTTTTTTTCTTTTTTCTCTCTTTTTACACTACTTGTTTAATTTTACATATATATTTCTCATTATACTTTGTGGTTTTTTTATTATTATTCACTATAATGCTGTCACAAAACCACAAATTTCAGGACTTATGCCAGTGATATTAAACCTGATTCTGATTCTGAATGTCTGAGTCCTGCATCAGAATGGATTACTGAGGATGACACCAACTTGATAGAGGTGTATTAGATGATATGAGGTGTAGATAAAGCGGACAGCCATCACCTCTTTCCCAGGGCAGCAATGGCTAATAAAGAGGGGACAAACTGTTAAGGTGATTGGAGGAAAGTATAGGGGTGATGTCAGAGGTAGGTTTTTACACAGAGGGGTAAGTGCATGGAACACACTGCCAGGGGTGACAATGGAGGCACGTGCATTAGGGACATATAGAAGAATTTCTAATAGGCACATGGATGAAAGCAAAATGGAGAGCTATGTGGGAGGATAAAATGGATTGATCTTGAAGTAGGTTAAAAGGTTAGCATAACATAATGGGCTGAAAGGCCTGTACTGTGCTGTACTATTCTATGTTCTGTGTTTTAACACTGACTGCCAAGGGACACTGACAAGAAACTATTCCCCAGGCTGACAGATTGTCCACAAACTTCAATCAAACACAAGTAGATTAACAGGTTCTTTTGTGGATAAAAATAAAGCTAGCAGTGATTCTTGGATCAGTTCATGTTGGGTTATAAACTGATACAGGCTGAAGCTAACGTTGGACTGAAAAATGAGCACACCTCTGATCAATCTAGCAGTGGGGCATCTGCAGCTGGCCCTGTGTTCAAGACATAACTTTCTGTTGCAGTTTTGGCTAGAAAACAAAATTCCCATTAATCACCAAAGATCAGGTCTGTAGAAATGACAATGCAGAACCACTGTAGACACATATTGTTGAAACAATTCCTGTTCTAATAACAAATAAAGAGACATTTTAAAATTGCTTCCAGACATCTTGATCTATTTTAGAAAACCAGATGAGACAAAGCTTTCTACATACCCCGAACCCCTGAAGGTATAACCAAGCTAAGATATTTCCTATTTTCAGGATTGTCCAGATTTTCTTGCGGAGTTTGAAGTAGCTTTCCCTTAAATCAATGCAATCGCTTAATCTTCTAAATCAGACTCTGATCTCCAATGCAAACAATTTACAAAGTATTTCAACGACTGTTCCAATCTGTAACCTACTTTCTCCAGGGCTCTGAATGCAAATATTGATATGCTTCAAGATTTTGTCAGGTAATTCCGAGTGGGAAGCTGGGGAAGACACTGGGCTGAGAATTTCTCTGGGAGGCACTGGCATGCGGACCATTCCTTGGCCCTGACTCAACATGACAGTAACGATGCTTGAGAGGTATGTCAATCTTCTGAAATTACTTTGTACTTTTCTTTCAGATTTTTTTTCTGTTTCAAAAGCAACCTTCTCTGGAAATAGCAAAATAAATTATTTTGTGGAAAGGCCTCCAAAATCAATTTCCCAGAGCTGGCTTCACTTGTTCTGCCTCTCAGAGCAGGTGGATTTGCTGAGGAAATGAATGAATTTCCACTGCTAACATGTTATTGGAGTGACACCAAGAAAGGCTTTTTGTAGAAGCCTTAAAACATTTTTGGTTAACTGCAGGGTAAGCAATTCAATGCCGCAATTCAATGCCGCACTTCAATAGTAACAATTTGTAATGGGTGTGGGATTATTGTTAGATCTTGATCATCCATTATATGAAAGATGGTATCATGTAGTGGTAGAATGTCGATGAGACCTGCAATTACCAGGGCCTTACAAAAGTTATTAGTGAGGTCCTTTTGTCCAGTCAGGATTGCTACATCCCAACTCCTATTCAGCATGTTGAACAACACTTTCCAGTACTAGTGACCTGGGTTCAATTCCTGCTGCTGCCTGTAAGGAGTTTGTACGTTCTGCCCATGACCATGTGGGTTTCCTTCGGTGCTACTGTTTCTTCCCACATTCCAAAGAAGCACCGATCGGTAAGTTAATTGGGTCATTGTAAATTGTCCCATGATTAAGCTAGGATTAAACTGGAAGGGTTGCTGGGTGGCGCGGCTCGAAGGGCCTATTCCATGCTGGATATAACAAAATCATTTTAAAAAACAATAAACTCAAAGAGTCAGGCAGCATCTATGGAAGGCAATGAACGGTTGATGTTTTGGGAGGAGGTAATTTATCTGAAGGTTTCAGCTTAACAGGAATTAATTTGGTTGTCTCATCAGGTAGCTGCTTGCTTCCTGTCAATGTGATGGTTGCCTCATGGTGCCCTTACCACTGAAGCTTCACATATTTGGTTACAAACATTTCCACAGATGTTGGTACAGATGGAGTGCTCTTCATCCAAAAATCTAAAATCAGAAAACCTCTGATATCCGCAACCATTTTCAGCGCTGACATGATGTCACAAATGGACAATTCCACAAGGAGCCGGAATGTCTCTGCACACCACCGACAGTTCTGAGAGGTGACCTCACATATGCAATCAACAGAAGTTAATGAAAAATGGAAAAACTCTGAACAAATTTAAAAATGAAGATCTCAATTGTGTATTGAAAGAGTGGATTTATCAGCATCGGAGTGAACATATGCCGCTTCATGGTATGTTGATCATGAAATAAGCAAAGATCTGTCAAGACAAACTGAAAATTGAAGGCAATTGTGAATATTCAGCAGGGCTGGTGCAGAAATTTAAGAAAAGGAAAGGCATTACATTTTTAAAGCATCTGCGGATCACGAAGCAGTAGAAAAATTCATTGATGAGTTTGCCAAGATCGTCACTGAGGAAGATCTAACACCAGAACAAATATACAATGCTGATTGTTTTTATACTCTACATAAAGCCTTAAAAAATTAAAATACAAATATAGTTTGTACTCAGTGGCGAATCTAAGGTATGGCACGTGCCCTGGGTGCCACTTTGAAGGGGGGCACCACTGAACAGTTTCTATTAAAATCAGACGAGCCATCCTCGGATAGTGAAAAAAGAATTTTCTTCAGATGCATGATCTGTCTTTAAATATCATGAGTGAGAAGCACTAGGATGGCCTTATTTCACAGCATTGTGTAAGAAGACCATGGAATGTTTCTTCATGAAGAAGAAGGAAAGTTGAGCTGAAGGACGGAAGAAACGAAAGTTGGAGGTGGAGGAAGCCTTTCATGCCCTTCTTTGAAAAGCCCAGAACAAGTAGTTCGACATGTTCCATGGAGTCGCCTGCACCCGCTACAAGTTTGTTAGAATCTGAAGGTGGATCAAGTACAAATGCTTCACAAGTCAAGGAGGAAGTCAAGTCAGATAAATTTGAGTATGGCGAGATTAAGAGTGAGGCTGCCACAGAGAACGTGGACATGACAGGAGGGGAAGGTGATGCTGGTGGTGGTATGTTGAATTTGTTGACGAGATTTTACCTGACAAGATTGAACCTGACAACGCTGAACCTAGTGAACCGGATGGTGTCAAAGAGTCTCAAACTGTCATACCAGAAGTGATCGAACAGCATGACATTGGACTTCTGAAGTTCGACAAGGATACTGGAAAAGCAATTCTGCCTGACACGTTGAGAACAGAAATAATAAAGCTGGGTTTGAAGTATTTCCAGAACAGTGAGGGGCCTTTCCTACCAACAAATAACCACTCAATTAATAAAACTTGGTTCAAGAGGAAATTGGGAAATGGTCGTGGTGAGGAAGTGACTCACTCATGGCTGGTCTATTCTCCTTCTAAAAAGTCTGCATTTTGTATCTGTTGTCTTCTCTATTCCCAGTCAGATCATCAATCCTCATTGGAGCAGAAAAGTGGATTCAACCAGCGGAAAGCACCTGAAAGGATTAGTGTTCATGAAAATTGGCAAGAATCATTGGGAATACTTCACACAGTGGAAAGAAATGGAAAGAAATTTAGCTGGAAATAGAGGAGTTATTGACATGGTATTTCAGTAACAGATTGAGAAGGAAAAGCAGAAGTGGTGTGATATCTTGACGAGAATCCTTCACTGCATAAAATTCCTTGTGACTCAGGACCTGGCTTTGCGAGGACACAGAGATTCACTTCAGCTAGACGATGACTCCAATATTTGAAATTTCCTTGGCTTACTGAAACTACTGGCCATCTTTGACCCTGTCATAAAAGAACACCTCACTCATTTGAAAAGTCATCCTGGATCCATGTCTTATCTTTCACTAGGTGTCCAGAACGAATTCATCCACATGATGGCATTCACTGATCGCCAGAGTTTACTGAGAAGCATTCACACAGCCAAGTACTATGGCCTCGTGTTCGACTCGACTCCTGATCAGGCACACTGTGAGCAGATGTCAGAAGTAGTGAGGTATGTGGAAGTTGATTTTGAGAGGAAAACAGTCCATGTTAGAGAGTCCTTCCTTGGTTTTATCCAAATAAGCCAGAAGAATGCTGAGAGCTTGGTTGAAGACATCTTGAAACAGCTAGAAAAGGACGAACTGGAGCTACAAGATTGTTGGTCACAGTGCTGTGACAACACTGCTGTGATGGCTGGACACAGAAGTGGTGTTCATCAAAGAATAAGTGAGAAAAACAACCTGGCAGTCTTTGTGAATTGCGACAATCACTCACTCAACTTGGTGGGTGTCCATGCAGCCAAGCAGGATAAAATGATGGTCATGTTTTTTGGAACCATTGAAGCTCTGTATGTGATTTTCTCTCGTTCAACACAGCGCTGGGAAAAACTCAAAAACGCTGTGCCTGTGGTTGTTAGTCGGAGTCTGAAACCAGGTGGAGTACAAGGACAGAAGCAGTGAAACCCGTCAACAAGTACCGTGAGGAGATACTTAAAGTTCTCCAGGACATGATATACAATGAAAACAAGACCAGTGGAACAAGAAGTGACGCAAGGCAGCTGTACAACCACATGTTCAGTTACGATTTTCTGATTTTGCTAGGATTTTGGAACAAAGTACTCATTCGCATTGTCCATATTCAAAAGAGGATGCAGGATCTGAGCATGAACTTCCATGATGCTGCCCTGGATTTGAAAGCACTCCAAGATCATTTTTATGATGAAAGAGAAGTGTTGGTCAGTGAGTCACTCGAAGAAGGAGTCAGCCTCAGTCAATAATGGAATATTGAAGTTGAAAGGCGTCAGAGACAAAAGAAATGAACAGCTGATGAGAACTCGAGAGATGCTGGGTTAACAGCTAAGGAGGAAATGGTAAGAGTCATGAAGTGAACACTCAACCATCTCCACAAAGAAATGGATGAAAGTTTCGCTCGTTTGCACGACACTGACACCAAGTTTGGGTTCCTTCTCAATGTTAAGGGACTGTGTTACAGTACCGACAGTAATGCCGTAAAGAAGTGCAAAAATTTGGGTGAATTGTACAGCTCTGATGTTGATGGACAGCAGCTATATGAAGAAATTTTGGATTGCAGAATGTTGCTATCAAGGCGGGTCAACATGAAAATATCAAGACCTGAAGAGCTTCTTGAATTTATTGTTCAGTATGGAGATAAGAGCATCTTCCCCAATCTTTGCATTGCTATTCAGATAATACTAACCATCACAGTTTTCATCGCCAGCTGTGAGAGATCATTCAGCAAGTTAAAACTAATACTTTTGTACTTGAGAGCCTCCATGGGTCAAGGTAGACTCTGTGATCTTGCTCTGCTGAGTGTAGAAAGAGAAGAAACTGAAAAAACTGACTTTGATCTCATTATAGACCAATTTGCATCAGTGAAAGCAAGGAAGGTGCAGTTATAATTTTCATGTAGTGCCATAACTTGTTAATTAAAAGATTAACGAGCTTGACTTGTATTTTTGAGCTGATATTATGGTAAAGTTATCTAAAAGATGGGTGTCAGATGTTTGGACAGGGGCGCAATTTCAGTGCTTGCCATAGACTCTATTTTCCGTAGATACATCCCTGATACTGTAACCTTTTAATCCAAACATGACATCATAGGTGGAGAATGAAAGCTGCCGCTGTTTCGTGTTTTTCAACAGCTGTTTCAGCTATCTCCCAATATGCTGCTTTACAAATTTTGGTACCCCACACACAGTATATTTTCGTTATATTAGTGGAATTTAATAAGTTTTACTGTTAAGTACATACGTGTGATGAACAAGTGTAAGAAAAGGCAGTTGCCAGTAGCACATAAATTCAGAGTTGGAAATGATGGTGATCCCAAGTTGTCTCATTATATATTCCAAACTTTAAAAAAAATCCAAAATCCAAAACAATTCTGACTCCAAACATTTCAGGTAAGTGGTACAAACCTGTATTGTAATCAAGTTCTGCCAGAATCAGACTTATGGATATCCAGCTGCGATTCCTCTCTCCCTTCTGGACTACGTACAAGAGAGTTGAGAGCTGAGGAGGAATTTGATCCACCTCAGCACAACTGTACAAAATTATGGCTTCCTGCAGTGACCTGCATCTTCCCAGCCCAACTGCTCACACCATCAATAGAAACATGTATTTGCATGAAAAAATACCAGATTATTACAACAGTATTGCAATATGGCTTTATGCTGCAGCTGCATTTTAAAATATTGCTGAGAACCGTCAGGTTTTGCATGGGCACTGTACTTGCTTGCCAATCCTTAAGCACAATATTACTTCTTAACCACTGTCTCAATCTGTTTCCTACCAACTACACTGTCAAAACACATTACTGTACAAATCATCTCAGGTTAAATTAATCCTCAACAATGTACAGTGCAGGTGAGTTCTGAATGTTTTGACCTGGTGCTCCCGATTGAAGGTTTCTTGTTTAAGGTCTGTGTTGAATCAGACTGAGGCAGTATGTGGACAGATGTTGGCTGCCCATCCTGCAGGAAGAAGTTGGTATTTGCTCAGCAGCTTTTACTCCAGAGGAACAGTAACCTTTTCCATCTGTGTTCAACAGATGCATGAAAATGGCATGCAGGTTGAGCTAAATGGCCATTTTTATTTAGAGAAATTGGGGATTTAAAATGGCATGTAATAGCTTAAAAATGGATATGAATAATTGCTTAAGTAGTATCTGTTGCCTGTGCACAGCTACATATATATTAAGTAAAGCCACATATGCAGGAGATGGCTTTAACTGGTGTATTCACATTAATTAACAGAGTACAATGTGCATGCTCCGACGACAGATCAATACATTGTGCTAAGGAGGGGGCATCATTGCTCTAAAATAAATAGTTCCATACATTACACACCCTCCCCCTTAATGTTAATGCAACATATGTACAAAACATTAAATTTCCCTTTCTTAAACCCATATTCCAAATAACTATGCTTTCACCATAACAGTCCATAACTAAGAGTTCTAAAGGTTCAGTCTTTTGGGTGGTGCTCTGTTTCTTTCAGGGTAGTGCCTCTGGATCTGTGAAGTGGCATCAGGTTTGGTAGGTCTCCTGTCCAACACAACTTTCTCAGTTTCTGGTGTCACGTTGCTGTCAGTGGCTATAACGTGTTGGATGTAGTGGACTCAGGTTTGTTCTTCGGTTGAGTATCCAGTAGCTGGTCCATATGACATCTCCATGTCTGATCTCCAACATTTACTGTGTACGTCAGTGGTCCCGTTCTTGTAGTTACCTACCAGGTGTCCACTTGCCTTCTCGGTAATCATGCGTTAGGACTTCCTGACCAATCTCAAAGCTCCTTGCTGCTTCACTTGGCAACTGGCCAAACTGTTTATTTTGTACTTCTCTCCATAGATCTGGTTTCAGGAGTTCTATGTGAGATCTCAGATTCCTGTTCATGAACAACATTGCAGGTGTTTGATTTGTCATTGCATGAACAGAGTTCTGATATGCAAAAAAGAAGTTGTCCACCTTGTGCTGTACAAAAACGTCCTCCTCATCCATCACTTTAATGGATTTCTTGAAAGTTTGGATAAACCTTTCAGTTCACCCAGTCATTGCTCAGTGGTGAGGAGCTGACCTGAAATGTCTGATGCCATTTTTCTTCATGAACAGTTGGAATTCTTCTGATGTGTATTGTGGTCCGTTGTTACTCACAATTTGTTCTGGTAAGCCATTTCTGGCAAAGATAGTCCCCAGTGCAGGGACAGTCTTTGCTGATGTGGTTGACTTTATTGGTGTAACCTCCGATCACTTTGAATGAGCATCTATAGTAATCAGGAGCATGGAGTCCATGAAAGGCCCAACAAAGTCAATATGCACACTTTGCCATGGCAAAGACAGCACCTCCCATGGGTGTAATGGTGTCTGTGAGGTGCATTTTGAACTTTTTCACATCCTGAACAGCTTCTGGCCAAGTCTTCAATTTGTTTATTTATTCCCAGCCACCACCCATAGCTCTGAGCAAGATTCTTCATCTTGACTGTACCCAGGTGACCTTCATGCAGATTTTCTACTACTCTGTTGCGCAGTTTAGAGGGAGCCACAACACAAGATCCACATATCAGCGTTCTTTGACAAACACACAGTTGGTCTCATCTCACTGAGACCTCTGGAAACATAGTTACCATGAGCTGGCCATTCTTGCATGGTGATCGCATAGACTTTTGACAATGTCGGGTCATTCCTTGTTTACCTTTGTATTTCAGAATTTGTTACCTGCAACTGGTCCACCAAAGTGGCGTGGAACACTTCTGCTGGGCCACAGTATGAAGACTTTTCTTCTTCAGTTGCCAATAGTGGAAGAAGTGACAGGTCATCAGTGTTGCTGTGTTGTTTGGTACCCTTGAACTCTATGTCATAACAGTGGGCTCCTAAGAACAGTGTCCAACATTGTAACTGGGTAGCAGTCATCACTGGAATTCCGTTCCTGGGAGAAATGGACAGAAGGGGTTAGTGATCTGTCACTGGCATAAACTTTTGTCCATAGAGGTAGTGGTGGAACTTCTTTATTCCCCATACCAGACTAAGGGCCTTTCAGTCCATCAGTGATCTCGAAGCAAGCACAATCGGGCGTTTAGATCCTTCTTTCATAATGTGTGACAAAACAGTTCCAATGCCATTAGGGGATGCCAGATGGGTAGAAATGGGTCATAATGGGTGAGCAATTCATTGAATGTTATTAGTCTCTTTGTTTCCTTGAATGTTTTTTCACATCTTTCTGACCATTCTCACATTGCTCCTGTCTGTAACAGTGCATTCAATGGATGGCAGCACTGTAGAAAAGATTGGGAGAAACCAGTGGTAGTAGTTTATAGGCCCAAGTATGACCTGAGTTGTGACACATTTTCTGGTTTCGGGTGCCTATAGTACTGCTTCAATCTTCTCCTGTGAGTTATGGAAGCCCTACTTGTCAATGACATGTCCACAATATGAGATTTCATTCTTGAAAAACTCACATTTTGTGCACAGACCATACTCATTCAGCCTGGTGAGCACTTTACCAAGGTTCTGGAGGTGCTCTTCATCATTTTTGCCAGTCACAATGATATCCTCAAGGTAACATTGTGTTCCTGGGATATCTTGGAGCACATGGTCCATTGTTCTTTGCTGGAGCTGATGCGACACCAAAGACCAGACGATTATTCTGGAATAGTCCCCTGTGAGTGTTGATAGTGAACAATTTCCTGCTTGATTCCTCAATCTCCATTTCCAGATAGGCTTGTGACAAGTCAATCTATGAAAACCTATCCGCACCTGCCAACGATGCAAAAATGTCTTCTATTCATGGCAGCGGATACTGCACAGTACACAGCACTGGGTTGATGCTCACCTTGAAATCCCCACAAATGTGAATGGCTCCGGCCTTCCGTTTCTTGATCACCAGGACAATGTGTATGGCCCTATCTCTCCAGTCAACCTTGGAAAGAATTCCAGACACCTCCAAGCATTGCAGCTCAGCATCCACTTTAGGACATAGTGCATTAGGTACTGGACACACTTTATGGAATCTTGGTGTTGTTGTTTCATCCATTTTCATTCTGGACTTCATGCCTTTGAGTTTACCAATCCCTTTCTCAAAAACCTCCTCATTAGCGTTAAGCAGCTGCGCCAGTCTCTGGTTAGTGCTACCATTTCGGCTGCTGTTGCCTGTTGATGACACACTGAGAACTTCAATTGAGGGCTAGTCTAGTTGGATTTTTCTCAACTGTTCACATCTGAAAAGTGCTGGTCCTCCTCTTTCCAATACATAAAGCTCGAACTGTTGTGTTTGGCCTCCCAATAGTCACATTTACTTTAAGTCTGCCTTTGGAAGACACTTTTTTGCCTTTATAATTTTTTAGCATCAGTGGGGTCTTCTTTGATGGTATCTTAGAAAACAGACTGTCGTAGTCAGCCTTTGGAGGTATGAACAAAGCTGACCCTGTATTGAGCTCCATTTCCAGTTTTACACTGGACACATCTATTGTGATCCAAATGATACTATGATCTGCTTCAGTTATACTATGCAGTTCTAAGCATGACAGTTCACCTTTGTCAGACTCTATGTTGCCTGATTCTGTTTTACATTCTCAGTTTACATTCTGTTAACTTTATGCTTTTGCTTAGTTTTGCATTTGAGACTTTTCACTCGGTTGTGCTTTCTGTCTGCCTTGCACATTCTCTCTGTGTGACCTTGTCTGTGACACATTCTGCAAACTCTTTCATTGAACCAACAGTCATGCGCATCAATAACATCTCTGGCATTTTGCCACATCAATACCATCTCTACCACATCAATAACATCTCTGGCATTTTGCACCATTCAGGACATTTTGTGTATTTCACATTCTAACCTCCTTTCCTGTAGTTCTGCTCCATCCTTTTCTGCAGTCTCTGACGATAATGGTTAATGCTCATTCTGAGGTTAGGTCACTTTCTGCCAGTAGCCTCATTTGAGTGTTTTGACTCTGCATGCCACATACAAGCTGTCTCTTATTGCATTAGAATGTCCATCTCTGAAGTCACAGTACTGGGAAAGTCTGCAATGCACTCAGAAATGCTTTCATCTTTTGACTGGTTCCTTTTGTAAAATCTAAATCTCTCAGCTATTACTTGCAGTTTAGGGCTTAAGTAATTTTGCAAAGTTGTAACAATTTCTTGGAAGGTCTGTTGTTTTAAATTGATTGGGTAATTAGGCTATTGGCAAGGACCAATAAAAAGAACTTGGGTTTAAATGGAGCTTGGTTCAAGAGGCTTTGGGGAGAAATGGCAGAGGGCAAGATGAGTTTCAAGTAAGTTTCTCTTGCTTTATTAAGGCATACTTAGAACAGTTGGAATTGAACTCAGGGTAGAGGTGTGCTTCTCTTGTATGATATGGGAATTCTGACAGACCTTTGGTATCCCTGATGACTACAACTGTTAGAAGTGTGTCTGGCTACAGTTCTTTACAGAGCTGGAGCTGAAGCTGAATGACCTACAGGTAATTTGAGGGGTGATAGACAGGAGCTACAGGGAGACAGTCACACCTAAGTTGCAGGAGGCAAGAATCTGGGTGACTGTCAAGAGAAGGAAAGGGAATAGACAGAGGGTACAGAGTGTATCAATATGGTCATTCCCCTCAAAGGTAAGTTTACTGCTTTGGATACTATTGGGATAAGGGATAAGGTGCTGAAGAGCAAATATAGAGAGCTAGGAAGGAAGCTAAAAAGCAGGACTTCAAGGGTAGTAATCTTTGGATTGCTGCCTGAGCACAAGAATAAAATGATATGGCAGATGAACTGCAGGGGGCAGGGTTTCAGATTTATGGATCATTGGAATCTCTTCCTTGCAAGGTATGACCTGGGCAAAAGAGACATCTTACATCTGAACTTACAGAAGGACAAATGTCCTTACATTGTTTGAGCTATTGAGAAGGGTTAAAACTAGGTTGGTAGGGGAATGAGAACCAGAGTGGTAGTTTAAATGATAGAGCAGTTGGTGTAAAGCTAGATGCAATGTATAAAAAGAGTGCATTATAGGGTCAAAGAATAATAGAATCATGAAGTACTACCGCACAAGAGCCCTTTAGCTCATCTAGTCCATGCCGAACTCTTATTATTCCTGGCCCCAAGGATTCACAGCTGGACCATTACCTTCCATACCATTCATGAACTTATCCACATTTATGTTAAATGTTGCAATTGAACCCACATCCATCATTTATGCTAGCAGCTCATTCCACGTGCCCAGCTCTCTCCAAGTGAACCACTTTCCCCTTCGGTTCCCCTTAAATATTTCACCTTTCATCCTTAACCCATGACCTCTAGTTCTAATTTCATCCAACCTCAGTGGGGAAAGCCTGCTTGCATTTATCCCTTCCGTACCCCTCATAAATTTGTATATCTCTATCAAATATCCCTTCATTCTCCATGGCTCCTGGGAAAATAGTCCTTATCTATTGAACTTTTCCCTATAACTTAGGTCCTCAAGTCCTGGCAACATCCTTGTAAATTTTCTCTGTACTCTTTCAAACTTGTCTTTCATGTAGGTAGGTAACCAGAATTGCACACAATACTCTAAATTTGACCTCTTCAATGTCTCTCTCAACTTCATTATAATATTTCAACTAGTGTACTCTGATTTAAGACTAATGCTTAATAAGTTCTCTTTATGGCCCTATCTAACTGTGACACCACTTTCAAGGAATTATAGATCTGTATTCCAGATCTCTTGTTCTACCATAATACTGAGTGCCCTACTGTTCATCATATATGTCCTATTTTGGTTTATCCTCCCAAAATGCAACACCTCTCACTTGTCTGCATGAAATTCCATTTGCCATTTCTCAGCCTTTTTTTTAACCAAAACCTACTGCAAGCTTTGATAGCCTTCCCACTGTCCACTATGCCTCCAGTCTTGATATCACCTTCAAATTTGTTGATCCAGTTTACCACATTATCATCCAAGTCATGCAATGTGGATATCATGACCTGGCAACAGACCTAGTCCTGATCCTGGGGAGCCTTATTAATCACAGGCCTCCAGTCAGAGAGGCAACCACCTACTATCACTCTCACTCTAAGCCAATGTTGACTCCAATTTACTACTTCATCCTGAATACCAAGGCCTTCCTAAATTCTGAGTAGACAACATTCACTGAAGAAGGATAGACAGTAATTAGAGCATAACTGCAGTCAGTTGGATGGGGTCAATGAGTCTATTTTAATACAAGAAGTATCAAGAACAAGGATGATGAACTTAGAGCATGGGTCCATACATGGAACCATTACATTATGGCTATTACAGGGACTTAGCTGTCACAAGGGCAAGAATAGCTGCTGGATGCTCTGGGGTTTAAATGTTTCAAAAGTAGCAGTGGTGGAAGTAGGAGGTGGGGAAGTGGTATTGCTAATCAGATTTGACTCAGAGTTATCACAGCAGTAGAAAGGAAGGATGTTATGGAGGGATGGCCTATTGAGTCAGTGTGGGTGAAAGCCAGAAACAGAAAGGAAGCAATCACTCAAATGGAGTATTCTATAGGTCTCCAATGGCAACATAATAGGGTTAGCAAAAATAAGTGTGTTATCATGGTGATTTCAATTTTCCTCATATTAGAGCAAACAGTATGGGAAACTATTTAATTGCAGAGAACTAATTAGGTGGGAACTTGCAAGTGTAAATTGGGAACAGATGTTCTTAAGAAATTGTACATCAGAAATGTTAAGGTTGTTTAGGGAGAACTTGTAGGAGGTTCTGGATCAGTTTGTCTGAGTGAGGGTGGAATAGGATGGTAGGGTGAAGGAACCAAGGTTGACAAGAAAGGTGGAACATTTAGTCAAGAAGAAGCAGGAAGCATACTTAAGGTTTAGGAAGCAAAGATCAGACAAGCAGGGCTCTTGAGAATTAGGAGGTTCCCAAAAAAGAGCTTAAGTAGAGACTTAGGAGGGCTTGGAGGGGACAAGAGAAGGCCTTGGTAAGTAGGATTAAGGAAAACTTCAAGGAGACACGTGTATAGAATGAGAAGTAAATGTAGGGCCAATCAGTTGAAAGAGGAAAGAGTCAGAGGAGATAGGAGAGGTCCTTAATGAAAACTTTGCTTCAATATTCACCAGTAAGAGGAAGATTGATGACCATGAGGTCAGCCTAGAACAGACAAATGTGCTGGAACATGTCGAGGTTAAGAAAGAGGATGTGTTGGAACTATTGAAAAATATTAAGATAGATTAAGTCCCAAGGGCCTGACGGGATGCACTGCAGGAAAGAAGGGAAGAGATTGTTGCGCTGTTGGTGGTGATCTTTGCTTCCTCATTGGCCCCAGGAGTAGTACTAGAAGATTGCACAATGACAAATGTTATGGTTTTGTTCACAATTTTGTTCAAAATTTTGGTAATAGGAATAATCCTGGGAATTATACAGCAGTTAGTGAGTTTTACATCAGTGATGGAAAAACTACTAGAGAGAATTCTTAGAGACAGGATTTAGAGCATTTGAAAAGGCATAGTCTGACTATGGAGAGTCAGCATGGCTTTGTGAGGGGCAGGTTATGCCTATTGAGACTATTTTACAAGGAAGCAACAAGTCAAATTTCTCAAGTAGTTGATAGTTCAAAGTAAATTGTCGAAGTCCGTATATGTTAATATATGTTACCCTCAGGTTCAGTTTCTTGAAGGTGTTTACAGGAAAAAAAGGAACACAATAGAATTTTACAAAAAAACTATACAAAGTTCAAAGTAAATTTTATTATCAAAGTACCTATATAGTATGTCACCATTTACAACCCTGAGATTCATTTTCTTGTGGGTATACTCAATAAATCTACAGAATAATAACCGAATCAATGAAAGATCACCTATCTAGTACATTCATCCAGAGTGTAGAAGGCAACAAACAGCAAATACAAAAAGAGAAATAATAATAAATAAACAATAAAGATAAACAATGAGATGAAAAGTCCTTGAAAGTGAGTCCGTAGGTTGTGGGAATATTTCAATGATGGTGCCAGTGAAGTGAACTGAAGTTATCCATTTTGGTTCTGGAGCCTGATGACTGAGGGGCAGTATCTGTTCTTGACCCTGGTGGTGTGAGTCCTGAGGCTCCTGTACCACCTTTTCTCACCTCAGCAGTGAGAAAATCGCATGTCCTGGGTGGTGCGTGTCCCTAATGATGGATGCTGCCTTCCTGCGACAGTATTTCATGTAGATGTGTTCAATGGTCCATACAAAAGCAGAGAAAGACTGTCAAACAACTAATGTACAAAAGAAATCAAACTATGCAAATAAAAATCATACCGAGAACATGAGTTGTAAAGAGTCCTTGAGTCTGTAGGTTGTAGAATCAGTTCAGAGAAGTGGTGATTGAAGTTATTCATGACTGTTCAGAAGCCGGATTGCTGTGGAATTCCTGGTCCTCAGCCTGGTGGTGTGGGACCTAAGGTTTCTGTACATCCTGCCTGAAAGGTGTGAAGTAATACACTTTGGAAAGTTAAACTTGGGCAGAGAACAAGGTTAATGGCAGGGTTCTTAGCAATGTGGAAGAACAGAGGGATTTTGGGGTCCAGGTCTATAGATTCCTCAAAGTTGTCAAGGTAATAAGGTGGTTAAGAAGCCTATGGTGTGTTGCTCTTTAATAGTCAGGGGGATTGAGTTCAAGAGCAGCAAGGTAATGTTGCAGCTCTATAAAACTCTGGTGAGAATACACTTGCAATATTGTGTTCATTTCTCCTTCCTCACTGTTAGAAGGATATGGTAGCTTTAGAAAGGGTGCAGAAGGGATTTAACTGGATGCTGCCTATATTAGAGAACATGTCATGATGAGGAAACATTGAGCAAGCTAGGGCTTTTCTCTTTGGAGCAAAGGAGGTTTAGAAGCTTCATGAAATAGGTTTATAAGATGAAAAGAGGCATAGACAGAGTGGACATTTTCCTAGTGTGGCAATAGATAATATATGAGGACATACCTTTAAGGTGATTAGAGGTAAGTATAGGGGGATGTCAGAGGTTTTTTTTTCAGTACGTAGTAAGTGCCTGAAGCACAGCCAGGTTGGTGGCAGAGGCAGATACATTAAATATATATTTTTTAAAACTCTTAAACAGGCACATAGATGAAAAAACAGAGTGTTGTGCGGGAGGGTAGGGTTAGATTGATCTTGGAGTGAGTTAAAAGACCGGCACAACATCATGGGCTCTCGGGACTCTATGTTCTATGTTTTGAGTTACATTGAGCAATGAAGAGAACAACCAATTTGATATCACCAAACTAACAATCCTAAAAGTTGTCTTTCAGTGGATCACATCAATGCAGGAAGGTGGTGCCATTAAGTGGGAACTGCTGCATGCAACTCATGGGAATCATCCCTATTTAAGACTACTACTGCTGAAATCCACAATATCAGCCATGGGTACTTCAGTAAGCAGCATCGTTTTAAGACTTTAAAACAATCTATTGATATTGAAAGTTGACAAACCTTGGATGGCAGACTCAGGCCACAAGTGCAGTTTCCCTTTAAGAAAATGGAAGCAGGGAAGCTGCATCAGTCTACAGATATGATTGCAACACAGAGACCTTAAACTTCCCCTCCTGACCACCCTACTGATGAACATACTGTCTGGAAAACAAAAGTGAAGTCCTCAGAGTAAGACTGATGTACCAGAGGGACATCAGAGACTGCTATGTACTTTGCTTCATGGAAACATGCCTATCTCGCGCCATTTCTGATGCAGCACTACAACTCAATGGCTTTACCATTCTCCAGCAAAGACAGGATAGGTTCATCTTAAAGGCAGGGGATGTGGAGTATGCTTTATGATTAACTCATTGTAGTGCACAAACATAACGGTTCTGTATCAGTCCTGCTCAGCCGACCTGGAACATCTAGTGGTCATATGCCTTCTGTTTTATCTGCTGGGGGAGTTTACTGCCATCATCCTGGTAGTAGTGTACATTTCACCTCAGGCCAATGTCAGGTAGGTACTGGAAGAGTTGAGCAATGTAATCAGGAGGTATGAAAGTGCGCACCCTGATGCTTTCGCTATCATTCCCTACGTCCCCCCACAACTGGATCCTTGACTTCCTCATTGGGAAACCATAGTCTGTGTGGATTGGAAATAACATCTCCTTGCTGACAATCACTGCAACTCAGGGATGCATCCTTAGCCCACTGCCCATTTTTTCTGTTTCTGTGTGCCTGTGCATCTCTCTCTGCTTGTGTGTGTCCCAAATAAAGACTTTTATATCTCTCTGGTGACTTCATTCACAATTACCACACAGCTAAATGGCAAACACAAAGTGTCAACACTGGGAAAGGTGGGGTAGGGGCACTGGGTGTAAGAGTGCAATTGGAAGCTGCCATTATGAGGAAGCTGTCTTCTAATTCTGAAGTTCTCTCTCTTTCAGCACTGAGATTGTGCTCGAATCCTGTGGGTTATGCTCTGACTCTGTGCACAATCTAATGCCTCATAATGGGAAGAAGCTGTGGCATAACCTGCTGGACACACAAGGGCTGCCCCATTCAAAGGTTAAAAAGCACCTTATAAAAGAATCAAATCAGAAGGTATTGCGCCAACACTTTTTTTTAGATTAATTGTTTTAGATTAACTTTATTTGTCATGTGTACATCGAAGCATACAGTGAAATGCATTTTTTTGCATCAAATCAAATCAATGAGGATTTTGCTGGGCAGCCCACAAATGTTGTCACACTTTCAGACCAGTCTGCACGTTCATATTCCATTTTGTAGAAGACAATAAAACTCATTAAAAATATTATTTCTAATACCGGTAATACTGGACAAAAATATTCTCTTACAGAAATCTACATGCTGTAATAATTTGCTTCTGTTGTATTTTGCTACTACATTGCAATCCCACAAAATAGGTGCAATTGTCTAGGAATATACAACAATATTCATACATGAATACTTATATATAATTTCTCACTCTATTTGGGAAATCCATCATGGAACTGAAATATTTTCATATGAAACATTTTTAGAATTCATTAGAAACAAAAGAAGGCAATATTTCAGAGATACATCATCTCAGGAAGAAGACTGTTGCCACATTCAATTGTTATATATTTGTTCTAGTTTTTAAGACAAATCAGAGTCAGCTTATTATATTGTGTAGCCTAGAAGACAAAATGAAGACCCTAAAGATAGCAGTACAAAATAAACTCAAATTGGAATTTAGTTAAAGGGATCTGACATAAAAATAAGTAATTTCATTTGGAATTCAGATCAAAGGGTAGTTTTAAAAATACTTTCCAAGAGGCATTGAAGTTGGAATGCAGTCTCATTTTACAGTAAATTTGAATTGTGTCTGCAGAATTCTAGATTCTTTTGTTATATCTATATTCATGACACTTTTAGTGGAAAATAAAAATATTTATAGTTGTAATATATTATAGAATGACGTAGGAGCTACAGTATATGTTAACACAGTAAAAATTCAGAACAATAGACTAGTTGGCAACTGCACCATTGCGAAAGGTTCTACAATCTTACCACATTGGAAACAATTTTGCTTTATCAGGAGTTTTGCTAAGCATGTTGCAAAACATAAAAAGCAGCTACAGTATTTGATATTTTTTGGAACCAGTTTAATAATGCAATGAAGCTTAACTTATAGCATATGGGGAGCAGTAAAAAGATAGAAAACCTCCCTGTGCATGTGGAACAACCGAATAATAGAGGTGAAAGAGCAGATAGATATGATTCATTAACATCCACCAATGTTTTAAAAACATTAAAACGACTGGACTCGCCTGATATGAACTTCATTAAGTTGAAATGCGGCGATACTAGTGAAACACATTTCAGTCTGTATTCTCGAGGCCTCTGCTTTGAAACAGATATCAGTGCATTTATGAGGGTGACAGGAAGCAACAGGGATGACTCTGGAATGTAAGTTGATAAGTGGTTTAGTTTTGTCACATTAAAATATAACATAGAACAGTACAGCACAGGAACAGGCCAAATGAGCTACATACATTAGTAATTAAATGTCGAACTAAGCTAATCCCTTCTGCTCGCACAATGTCTATCTCCATCTATTTCCTGCACATTCATGTGTATATCTAAGAGAATCATAACACCTCTATCATACTATGCCTCCACCATCACCCCTTACAGCGCATTCCAGGCATCCACCATTCTGGGCAAAAAAAACTTGTCCTGCACATCTTTGAACTTGTCTCTTTTCACCTTAAATGCATCTAGATCTAGCTCTTCTGGTGGCGCCATTAAGTAGGCATGCTCGTGCGAGCAGCTTCAATGGAAATCATCAAATATTCACAGTTAGGACTGCTACAGCTGAAATCCACAACTGTAGTCATCAACAGTACAGTAAGCAATATCATTTTAAGGCCATTAAAAAATCTATCATTACTCAAAGTCAACAAATCTCGGACTCTCTCTATACCCCTGACTGTGTGGGTACTACAGCCCAAGTGCCATCTATAAATTTGCTGATGACACAACTATTGTTGGCAGAATTTCAGATGATGACAAGAAGGTGTACAAGAGAGAGATAGATCAGCTGGCTGAGTGGTGTGACAGCAACAACTTTGCACTCAGTGTCCGACCAAAGACCAACGAATTGATTGTCCACTTCAGAAAAGGTAAGACAAGAGAACATACACCAGTCCTCATCGAGGGATCAGAAGTGGAATGGGTGAGCAGTTTCAAATTCCTGGGTGTCAACATCTGAGGAACTATCTTGGGCCCAACATATCGATGTAGCTGCAAAGAAAGCATGACAGCGGTAATATTTCATTTGGGGTTTGAGGAGATTTAGTATATCACCAAGACTCTCACAAATTTCTACAGATATGCCGTGGCTGCATCACTGTCCGGTTTGGGGGTGGGGGAGCACTGTACAGGATCTAAATAAGCTGCAGAATGTTGTAAACTTAGTCAGCTCCATCATGGGCACTAGCCTCCCTAGCATCCAGGACATCTTCAAGGAGTAATGCCTCAAAAATGCTGTGTCCATCATTAAGGACCCCCGTCATCCAGGACATACCCTCTTCTCATTGCTATCATCAGGGAGGAGATACAGAAGCCCGATGAAACACACTCATTGACTCAGGAATAGCCTCTTCCCCTCTGCCATCAGATTTCTGAATGGATATTGAACCCATGAACACTATCTCACTACCTTTTTTTCGCTCTTCTTGCACTACTTATTTAACTATATATATATATATATATATATATATGTTTCTTACTGTAATTTAAATCTTTTATTACGTTATGTGGCAGCAATACATTGCAATACAACAAATTTCACAATATATGCCAGTGACATGGAACCTAATTCTGATTCTGACGCCTCTGGTATTTGAAATTTCAACCCTGAGAAAAGATATTGGCTATCTACAGTCAGTGGCCACTTTATTAGGTACTCCCTATATACTTATCCAAACTTCTCTTAAAGGGTACAATCGAACACAAGTATACCACATGTGCTGGCCGCTCTTTCCATACTTGCATCACTCCTTGAGTGAAGAGGTTCCTCTAAAATATTGCGCCATTCATCCTTTACCCCTCATAATTCTGTATACCTCTATCAAATCTCCCCTTATTCTACGCTTCTAACCTAGTCAAACTTCCTCTGTAGCTCAGCTCAAGTCCCAGCAACATCCTTATAAACTTACTCTGTACTCTTCCTAACTCATTGATTTCTTTCCTGTAGGTAAGTGGCCAGAGCTGCACATCACATTCCAAATTTGGCCTCTTCAACATTTTATACAACTTCAACATAACATTCCAACTTGTGTACTTAGTACACTGATTTACGAAGGCCAATGAGCCAAAAGCTCTCCTTACCAACCTTTCTAACTAAGACGCCACTTTCAAAGCTCGTCTTTGCTTGTCCCTTGCTTGTCCTCCAAAGTGCAATACCTCACAGTGACTCCATTAAATTTTATCAGCCATTTTCCTGCTGCAAGTTTTGATAGCCTTCCTCTCTGTCCATTATGCCCCCAGTCTTTATGTCATCCACAAACTTACTGATCCAGCTAACCACATTATCACTTAAATCATTAACATTGATGACCAAACAATGGACTTTGCACTAATTCCTGCAGTACACCACTGGTCACAGGCCTCCAGTCAGAGAGGGAACCATCTACTATCACTGTCTGGCTTCTATGTTGGATTTTGTCAAAGACCTTGCTAAAGTCCATGCAGACAACATCCACTGCCTTTCCTTTATCAACTTTCCAACCAACCTCCTCAAAAAAACTCCGTAAAATTGGTTAGACTTGACCTACCATGTACAAAGCCATGTTGTAGTTTCCAGGATTATTCTATTTCCCTTCCTGAATAATGGAAAAACATTATCCTCATGGAACACACACAAAATACTGGAGAAACTCAGCAGACCAGACAGCATTATAGAGAGGAGTAAACAGTCAACATTTCAGGCCAAGACTCTTCATAACTGGAGGAAAAGGTAGGGGAGGGGACGAAGAAATACAGGTTATCCTCATGGTCTCTGTTTTATTTTAGATTCCTAAACCTTACACATTTCCTTTTCCTTCCTGACTAAATTCATCATTTCACCATATGATTCTTGACATCCAAAGTTTTCCTACCTTGCCAGCCTTGCCCTGTTGTGTACCACACATTCTTACACTAATCCTACACTAACTTAGGTCCTTAAGTCCTGACGAAGGGTCTCGGCCTGAAACGTCAACAGCACTTCTCCCTATAGATGCTGCCTGGCCTGCTGCGTTCCACCAGCATTTTGTGTGTGCTGCCTAACTTAGGTTATTCTCTCCTCACTGCCAAAATATCCTTCCCACATTTTACCACTCACCTAAACAAGAGGGGCAATTTACAGGGACGTAGTCAACTAAAATGCTGGCAATTCTTTTCTACCCATAGATGTAATTCAATCCACTGAGTTCCTCCAGTACACTACTTGTTGCTGGGAAATTTACAGTGGCCAATTAACCAAAAAAACTGCACATTTTTGGGAGATGAGAGGAAACTGGAGCACTAGGAGGGGAACGTACAAACTTCACACGGGCAACATCTCACGATAACCAGCAAAAACAATTAACTTCATGTCAATGAACTATTTCAAAATCAAGCAATATGTATTTACTGGGACTATATAGGAAGTTATGGGAGGTACTAAATATTCCAGAAGATACAATAGTCCCTGTGCATTTAACATTGAATATTGATGCAGGATTTGACATGACAAAAATTATTTCTGGAAATTTCAAGGAGACTCATGTCACAATTATGTTGAACCATCTCTTGGGGAATAGGAAATGTTTACAAAAATACATGCAGAATGCCGAATAATTGGTTAACAGTCAATACTGTGGTGTGTAGAGTATCATGTGATTCACAAGCCAAGTAGATATTCTTTGACTGTTTCCCTCCAATAATTAGTTTTATTATGAGCCATGTCCAACTTAATCTTCTCAAAAATATTATAAACCACAGTTAATGATTTAAAATTTATTGTTCTCTCTCGCCAAGCCTCAAAGATTGCAGAAAAAGAACTTTAGCATGACAGATTACATCATGATCCACTGTATAACGACTTGCAGGAGAGGCCACAAACATAGCTTCTCACAAGTAGGCATGGGATTCTTTCCACAAGTAAACTGGATCCATGAGACGAGCTATGGGATTGGTCACGTGGGACATTAAGAAGTGTTGGTGTGCATGAGGACAGTCTGATTCTGGCATGATCAATAATTTAAAAGTTGAATTAGTGTTAAGAACTTCATTTTGACTAAAATGATCAATTTTCTTCTCCTTTCTTGAACAGAACCAGACTGCTGTTTCATGTGAACCTAGCTGCCAACAAATGTGTCTTTATTCAATGTTTAATGCTATATACACTGTTGTGTAAAAAAAAACTTTTTGGTTTCTGTGCATCTAGCTATCAGTTGTCATTGGCACAAAGACAAGAACAATGTCCAGTTTTCACATCACAAATCACTGCTGGAACTGGCAAAAACAGGATGAAAGAGACAGAAAGGAGTCTTACTTAGTAAGAGAATCATGCGGCTTGGTGGTTGTTCAAAAAGGGTTTTCATTGATGTTTTCTGTAGTTATATTTACAAACCGTTAATTGGCAAGTAGGCACCTAGCAGGCATTTCATTAAAATAATTGCATTTAGATTCTACTTTATTTCTCACTGAAATTCCTGGAGCTGTATCGCTGATAAGACACTGTCTCATCTTATTTTTTTGCTTTTGACTAGAAAAAATCAGCACAAAGAGATGAACAAATGAGCGTTTTGGCACAAAATCTGAGATAAGATAAAAATCATCTTGAAATTATTTCACTAATGTAGATCATTTTGCATTCAATCCATCAATTTCATCTTTAGCTTATAAACTACTGGCAGCTGTCTCCACAACATTAGCCATTTGGGGTTGGGGAAAGGACTATTTCATATTCATCTTTACAAATAACTGCTGTAATACAAGGAAATGCAACAATAATCTTACTATCTTAAGGGTCAATAAATAAACACGAGAAAATCAGCAGGTGCTGGAAGTCCAAAGCAACACACTCGAAATGCTGGAGGAACTCAGCAGGTCAGGCAGCATCTATGGAAAAGAGTAAACAGTCGACATTTGAGGCCGAGACCCTTCATCGGGACTGGAAAGGAAGGGGAGAAGTCAAAATCAGAGGGTGGGGATAGAGGAGAAAGAAGTACAGGGTGGCAGGTGATTGGTGAAACCAGGAGGGGGGAAGTAAAGAAGTTTTTGGTGAAAGAGATACAGGGCTGGAGAAGGTGGAATCTAATAGGAGAGGACAGAAGACCATGGAAGAAAGGGAAGGGGGAGGAGCACCAGAGGGAGGTGATGGGCAGGTAAGGAGATGAGAGAGGGAAACAGGAATGGGAATGGTGAAGGAGAAGAGGAGTGTGGGGGGGCAATTACCAGAAGTTTGAGAAATCGATCTTCATGCCATCAGGTTGGAGGTTACCTCGATGGAATGTAAGGTGTTACTCCTCCAACCTGAGTGTGGCCTCATCGCGGCAGTAGAGGAGGCCGTGGACTGACATGTCATGCAGAATTGAAATGGGTGGCCACCAGGAAATCCCACTTCCCCTCGCTACCATTGTGGTCCCCAAACAGTCCTTCCACCTAGGGCAACACTTCACCTGCAAATCCTTCTGGGGTCATCTACTGTATTCAGTGCCCCAGATGTGGCCTGTTGTATATCAGTAAGCCCCAACAAAGACTGGGAGACCACTTTGCTAAGCACCATCACTCCATCCACCACAAAAAGCAGACTTTCCGGTCCCGATGAAGGGTCTCGTACTGTTTACTTCTTTCCATTGATGCTGCCAACAGTGAGATCCAATGGGCAAGAAGGTGGTTTTGCAATGCCTAGTGGAGAGTGAAGGGTGCAGTAAGAAGTCATGCTTTCCACTGCAGCCAAGGAAGGCCCTGGTTTGTGACAACTATTCATATCACTGGACCTGGACTTCCAAGGTCGAGAGAGTACAATAGCTTTTCCACTTTAAAAGCTCTCCCGCACAGGTTTCACTATCATCGTCAAATACAATGGACACAACTGTTTTTCAAACACAAACACACACGAACAGCACTATCTAACAGCCATACAAGTTCCCACAACTGACACTAGTGGTAAACAGTTCGGCAAGTCTTCTGTCCCAATTAAACAGCATAGTGTCCCAAATAAAGGAAGGCAATCCTTGCTATTTTCTCAATTAGTTTTTGTTCTTTAAGAGTTGTCCCAAATAAGTGGCAGTCCCAACTAACTGATGGACCAATTAACCAGAATCCCCGGTATACTCTAGTTCTCAGAATCAAAATCGGGTATATCACGAAATTTGCTGTCTTTACAGTAGCAGTACAATGTAATACATAATAATAGAGGGAAAAGAACAGAATTACAGCAAGTGTGTATATATATATAATTGATAGATTAAGTACATAGTGCAAAATAAAAAATTTTAAAAAGTAGTGAGGTAGTGTACATAGCTTCAGTGTCCATTCAGAGATCAGATGGCAGAGGAGAAGAAGCTGTTCCTGAATCAATGAGTGTGAGCCTCCAGGCTCCTGTACCTCCGTCCTGATAGCAGCAATGAGAACAGGGCATGTCCTGGGTGATGCAGGTCCTTAATGATGAATGCCACCTTTTTGAGGCTTCTTTCTTTGAAGATGTCCTGGATACGATGGAGGCTGGTGCCCATGATGAAGCTGACTGAGCTTACAACCCTCTGAGGCTTACTTCAATCCTGTGCCGTAGCCCTCCTGTACCAGACAGTGATGCAGCCAGTTAGAGTGCTCTCCACAGCACTTCTGTAGAAATTTGTGAGTGTCTTTGGCGACACGCCAAATCTCATCAAACTTCTAATGAAGTACGGGCGCTGTCTTGCTATCTTTGTAACTGCATTGATATGTTGGGTCCAGGATAGATCCTCAAAGATATTGACATGCAGCAACTTGAATTTGCTAACACTCTTCACTTCTGATCCCTCTTTGAGGACTGGTGTGTGTTCTCTTGTCTTACCCTTTCTGAAGTCCACAATCAGTTCTTTAGTCTTACTGACATTGAGTGCACGGTTGTTGATTTGACACCATACAACCAGCTAATGTATCTTGCCATCATCTGTTGTCTCATCACCATGTGAAGCTCTGACTTCAAAAACACTGGAAAAAGTACCTCAGAGAATCTGGCACGTGTGAGAGCTCATTACTGTTCTTTTAGTGCTTTGGGCCCATTACCTTAGCTAAAGCACAAAATAGATTTTCCTGTTGGGCAATAAACTTAAAGACTAGTTACCATACTATAGCTACAATTCACGGAAAATAAGGCAGCTGTTTTTTTCAACATCATTCTTTCCCCGTTAACATTTGTTAAAGGAAATAATGATACACATTTTTTGTTCTTCAACAAATACTGAAAAGTCAACAAAGAAAATCATCTTTAAAAACTTTAAAACAAATTGGATTACTGCCCAGCAGACTTTCTACTGGACATCCTATAGAATTAAATCAATTATAGAATACTCATCTATCTGACTACACCCCATTCCCTATTAAAGTAAGAGCTTCTTTCTTTAGGGTCTCAGTTTTTAAGAACACAAATTATTTTTGAAAGCATTACTGAAGCTTACAATTCAAACAAGATTAAGAAGGCAGGAACTGCTATTTGGTAAATACCGAATATACCATTATGGTATATATGAATACGGTATGGAATATACCAAATATGGTATATTCAGTAGTGCAGTGGTTAGTGCAATGCTATTTGAGCTTGAGGCATTCCAGAGTTCAAAGTTTATTTCCAGCACTGTTCTGAAGTGGGTCTGTACATCCTCCCTGTGGAATGCATGCATTTCCCCAGCTGCGCTAGTTTCCTCTCATAGTCAAAAGATGTAGCGAGTAGGTTAATTGGTCATTGTATATTGTCTCAGGTTAATAGGGGTGGTGGGGTTGCTGGAGTGACGTGGCTCGAAGGGCCACACTGTGTCGCTAAATAAATAAAACATGTTTAGATTACAAAAGGTGTTTGTTTTAAACACACTTGATTATAAAGCAGTGCACCTTTTGTTTTAATGTATACATGAGTACAAGATGAGCCGTACCATTTGAAAGACAGTAAAAGTTTTATTTTAAATCAAAACGTTTACTATGTCTTTCAAATGGTGAGGGGTACCCTGAGATGTCAGGGGTAAGTTTTTTACGCAGAGTGGTGAGTGCGTGGAATGGGCTGCCGGCAACGGTGGTGAAGACATACAATAGGGTCTTTGTGGGCCAAAGGGCCTGTATTGTGCTGTAGGTTTTCTATGTTTCTATGTCTAAATCATGGCTACTCAGTGTGCTTTCATTTTAAAACACACAGTGAACTGGGTATGCTGTTGGTTTTAAAGCTTACTGAACAGCAAGTTTTTTTAAAAAAAAGAAAATTTCATTAGTGATTTACAAAATTAACATTTGTATTTTAAATAAAATTTGCATAATCACAAATTTTCCTTTTGTTTTGAAACATTTTGCTGGAATACAGAAAACAATATTAATGCTAATGCTGTACGTACTTGATTAGAGTGTGTGTATGTACTTTGCTTTTACATGACAGAATCCTTTTGTTGCAAAATAACGAAACAAAATCAGTATTAATAACGCAGTGGTCATATGAAATATCTGTACAACTCAAATGATAGGTTGGCTCTGACAAATACCATAAGCATTAGGAACATTTTAAAGCATTTATTTGATTGTTGCTGCTGCTGTAAAATGCAATTCTGAGTAGAAAAAAGATACTCTATACATTTTGTGAAGATTGCTGAAATTGTGTGAAATGTCAAAATAAGCAAAACAATATGGTATAACTGACAGCAGTGGACTGAAAATTATTTTAAGAAATAGAGGGAGACCGCTTTCTTTGCATCAGACTTATATAATGAGATTATGCCAAAAGGGGCACTGAAGAATATTCTCTTAACAGTTATAGTACAAATAGGATATTGGATGATAATAAACTCCAGGTTAGTGATTCTATTACAGTTAGCCTGAGGTATATGGCACATGATTGAGACAGTCTACTACAGAAATTAAATGGGTATTTCACATGATAACTATATTATTAATCAAGACTGATTTGATCTTTTATCAGATGAAGCAGTTAATCAGATCTCGGTTTCATACACCTGTTGTCTGGACACTCCATTATCACACGTGTATCAGATAAAATTTCCACAATAGGATATTGCATTGTGCATGAAGTCACTGTACATATGGACAGTGAGGTGCAGTTATTGTGAAAACATTTCTTGCAGCACCTTCACAGGCAGGTACAGCCAGAAGCAGACACAATATAAAATATACATAAACTGCAGAAGACAATGGAGGGGGAAAAACTTAGTGGAAAAAAGCAAAGACAACAGAGACAGAATCATGGTAGGGCAAGAGCTAATCTACATATGTTCTGATGCTGAGATAGGGGGGGTTAGGGTTATGCAGGTCATTTCAAGAACATGACGATTGTAGGAAAGTAGCCGTTCCTGAACCTGGTGCTGTGAGACTGCGAGCTTCCATGCTTCCTGCCTGACAGTAGCAGTGAGAAGAGAATGTGGTCCGAGATGGTGGGGATATCATTGATGATATGGCCTTCTTGAGGCAACACCTTCTGTAGGTGCTGTCGATATAAGGGAGAGTGGTCCCTGTGATGAACCGGGCAGCATTCACAACTCTTTGCAGCCTCTTGCGTTCCTATACATTGATGTTACTGTACCGTAGCAATGTGTGCAATAGGTGGAACATTCACAAGTGCTTCATGTCCTATATAATTTGCCCTGTGATCCACTTCCACTTTCAATGGGTTTATCATAGATGATTCACCTCATTTAGAAGCCAGCCAAATGAATTCACTGCATTTTCTCATGTGCAAATCCTCCAGAAATACCACTTAGAACCATAGAACACTACAGCACAGAAAACAGGACATTCAGCCCTTCAAGTCTGTGCCAAAACTTTATTCCACTAGTCCTATTGACCTGCACCCAGTTCATAATCCTCCAGACATCTCCCATCCATGTATCTATCCAATTTATTCTTAAAACTAAAGAGTGAGTCCGCATTTACCACGTCAGATGGCAGCTCGTTCCACACTTCCACCACTCTCTGAGTGAAGAAGTTCCCCCTAAGCCTTTCCCCTTTCACCCTAAAGCCATGTCCTCTCGTAATTATCTCTCCTAGTCTAAGTGGAAAGAGCCTACTCGCATTTACCGTCTATACCCCTCATAAATTTGTAAACCTCTATCAAATCCCCCCTCATTCTTCTACGCTCCAAGGAGTAAAGTTCAAAACTATTCAATCTTTCCCTGTAATTCAACTCCTGAAGACCTGGCAACATCCTAGTAAATCTTCTCTGCACTCTTTCAATCTTACTGATATTCTTCCTATAGTTAGGTGCACAATAGTCCAGATTTGGCCTCACCAGTGTCTTATACAACCTCACTATAACATCCCAACTCCTATATTCAATACTTTGATTTATGAATGCCAGGATGCCAAAAGCCATTTTTACAACCCTGTCTACCTGTAATGCCACTTTCAGGGAATTATGTATCTGAACTCCTAGATCCTTTTGTTCCTCCGCACTACTACTGATTTACCTACTACTGATGTCAGGCTCACCAGCCTGTAATTACCTGGTTTACTTTTAAAGCCTTTTTTAAACAATGGAACAACATGAGCTACCTTCCAATCCTCCGGCACCACACCCATGGTTAAGGACATTTTAAATATTTCTGCCAGGGCCCCTGCAATTTCTACATTAGTCTCTCTCAAGGTCCAAGGAAATATCATGTCAGGCATGGGGGATTTATCTACTTTTATTCACTGTAAGGCAGCAAGCACTTCCTCCTCTTTAAACTCTATATGTTCCATGACACTACTGCTTGTTTCCCTTCCTTCCATATACGCTATGCCAGTATCCTGAGTAAATACTGATGCAAAAACACTGTTTAAGATCTCCCCCATCTTGTGAGGCTCCACACTTAGACGACCACTCTGATCTTCTAGGGGACCAATTTTGTCCTTTTACTCTTAATATACTTGCAGAAACCCTTCGGGTTTACCTTCACATTATCTGCCAAAGCAACCTCATGTCTTCTTTTTGCCTTCCTGATTTCCTTCTTTAGTATTTTCTTACATTTTCTATACTCTTCAAGTACCTCATTTGTTCCTTGTTGCCTATACCTGCTATACACCTCTCTCTTTTTTTTAACCAGATCACTAATATCCCTTGAAAACCAAGGTTCCCTAGGCCTGTTAATTTTGCCTTTAATCCTGGCAGGAACATGCAAGCTCTGCACTCTCAAAATTTCGCCTTTGAAGGCCTTCCACTTATTGAACACATCCTTGCCAGAAAACAACTTATCCCAATCCACTCTTCCTAGATCCTTTCTCATTTCCACAAAATTGGCCCTTCTCCAATTTAGAACCTCAACTCGAGGACCAGACTTATCTTTATCCATAATTAATATTTATCCATAACTTAATGTATTTCAAACAGGGAAGTGCCCATTTCAGATTATTAGAGATGGAGAGGGTCAGCACCTTTAAATTCTTCAGTGGTATTACTTCAGAGGACCTGCCCTGGGCCCAGCACGTAAATGCATCAACGAAGAAAGCATGGCAGCACCTCTATTCCTTAGGAGTTTGCGAAGATGCAGCATGACATCTAAAATTTTGATGAACTTCTATAGATGTGTAGTGGTGACTATATTGACTGGCTGCATCACAGCCTGGTATGGAAACACCAATTCCTTTGAATGGAAAAGTAGTGGATACGGCCCAGTCATGGGTAAAGCCCTCCCCACGACTGAGCTCATCTTCTTGAATCTCTTTTGCAGGAAAGCATCCATCATCGGGCACCACCTCCCCCTCACATTCTGGGCATGCTCTCTGCTGACAACAGGAAGAAGGTATAAGAGCCTCAGCTTAGCATTCAATACCATCATCCCCTCAAATCTAATCAATAAGCTTTAGGACCTTGGCCTCAGTACCTGCTTGTGCAATTGGGTTCTCGATTTCCACACTTGAAAACCCCAGTCAGCAGTGCAACAGCATCTCCTCCCCTATCTCTATCAGGACCTGTACCAGGAGGCTGTGTGCTTAGTCCCTTGCTCTACTCGCTTTACACTTGTCACCATGAGGCTAAATACAGCTCCACAGCCATATTTAAGTTTGCTGATGACACCACTGGCATAAGCCAAATCAAAGGCGGTAACAGATCAGCATGTAGGAGGGGATCTGAAAATCTGGCTGAGTGGTGCCACAACAGCAACCTTTCAGCTCCACGTCAGCAAGACCAAGGAGGGATTCAGAGATGGAGAGGGTCAGCAACTTTAAATTCTTCAGTGGTATTACTTCAGAGGACCTGTCCAGGGCCCAGCACTTATGTACAAGTACAAAGAAAACACGGCAGCACCTAGACTTCTGTAGAAGTTTGCGAAGATTCAGCATGATATCTAAAACTTTGACAAACTTCCAAAGCTGTGTGGAGGAGAGTATATTGACTGGCTACCTCATAGCCTTGAACATAAAACCCTACAAAAAGTAATGGATATGGCCTAGTCCAACATGGGCAAAGCAGTCCCCACCACAAAGCACATCAACATGGAGCAGTATCACAGCAAAACAGAATTCATTATCAGGGTCCCTCTCAACCCAGGATATGCGCTTTCCTCACTGTTGCCATCAGGGAGAAGGTACAGGAGCTTCAGTACTCACACCACTAGGTTCAGGAACAGTTATTACCCCTCAAACATCATGCTCTTGAACCAAAAGGGATATTTTCACTCAACTTTATTCACCCCATCACAGAAATGTTCCTGCAACCATATTATTATTATGATTTCTTTCTTTTTGCATTTGCACAGTTTGTTGTCAGTTGCACACTGGTTGAACTCCCAGATTGGTGCGATCTCTCATTGATTCTGTTATGGTTATTATGCTATGGATTTTTGAGAATGCCCACAAGAAAATTAATCTCAAGGTTTTATATGGTGACACATCTGTACTTTGATAATAAACTTACTTTGAATTCACTTTAGTTCAGGTACTTCCAGACATGATTCAGTCTAGTCCAAATAGTGCTTTTGAGTATCATTCACAAACAAGATGCTTTCATTAGTATGCACAGCGCTCATCTCAGCCTTAGCAGGAAATGCATCAATAATGTCCAATGAAACAAAGTGCAAACTTTGCAATAAGTTGAAATTGATTTGAGAATTATAGTGTCCCGTGGGGACAGATATTCTGCCACTATTGCTTTTGTGCTGCACTTTATTTGTATAACTGATAAAAATTTTAGCCAGTCTGCAAAATGCACTTCAGTGAAAGATACTGCAATCACTGGTTCCATGAGGGCCACTCACAAGACACGGGTGAGGCTTCAATCCGAGTGTTGTGAACAATTTTGGGCCACTGATTTAAGAAAGGATGCGCCAACATTGGAGAGGGTTCAAAAGAGGTTTATGAGAATGATTCCAGGAATGAAAAGCTGATCATATGAGGAGTGATTGATGCCTCTGGTACTTTACTCACTGGAATTTAGAAGAATGAAGGGGGAGTCTCACTGAAACCTATTGAATGTTGAAAGACTTGGGAGGATGTTTTCTAAGGAGGTGGAGTTTAGGGCCAGGGGGCATAGCCTCAGAATAGAGAGACGTCCATTTAGAATGGAGATGAGGAGGAATTCCTTTAGCTGGAGAGTGCTGAATCTGTGGAATTCATTGCCACAGGTGGCTGTGGAGGCCATGTGTATTTAAGGCAGGCGTTGATAGTTTCTTGATTAGTCAGGGCTTGAAAGATTACAACGAGAATGCAGAATTGGGTTGAGAGGGAAATGGCGGAGAGACTTGATGGGCCAAATGGCTTAATGATAATGCCGGTGATAATAAACCTGATTCTGATTCTAATTCTGCTCCTGTATCATGGTCTTGCGGCTTTAGGCTAGGTGTTCAAATCATCATAGCATTGTCAACCATCCTACACCTCTCCCTCACCTCCGTGGCAGTCTATAAATGCAACAACAACACTAAGTGTACTTAAAGGATGCGATGACAGCAGCAAGCTCTGCAGTGGCAGCCTCGGGGAAGCATAGAAGCAAATTTTTGACAAATGAATAATAGTGAAAATCAGTCTAAAAAATTATCATTGCAATATTCAGAAACTCAGTTTCTTTTTAATTTGTGGACTGGAGGCCAGCATTGTTTGCACTTACAGAGGATGAACTCCCATTTTGATGTATTGATGACTTTAATGCAGAAGCCATTTGAGATACGAATGAAAAATACAATGTACGATCCTTTCAGACAATGAACAGTGATTCAAGCAGTCTTCAAAAGCAGTGGTTAATTTGAAATTAAACGATCTTGGAATAAAAATTCTGGATAAATCTCGGAGTCCAGATAGACAGCTGAAAGGCACTGATGTGAGCTATTATCTGCTTCTGTAATCAGATACTAATAATATGTTATCCCTGTAATGGTCCTACACTTAACTACAGTGCAAAATATTAAATTATTTTAAAAGCTGATTTTGCTGAAAATACATTTCCATGTCCATATGTGGGGATTCTAGTATTTCCTGACCATTTATTAGAGATCCCAACTGGAAAAAAGAATGTTATAAAATGCTATAAAGTAACCTCCATACTGCATTTCCATTTTTTATAAGTTTTGGTGTTTTATTGCTGCAGTAAAAAGATGTATACATTTATGTATGTATAGGTCTAGTAGACGGGCATCATCCTCAGCATGGATGAGTTGGGCTAAAGAGGCTATTTCCATGCTGTGAGATTCTATGACTCCATATGGTGTAAACGTCAGCTGTTTGGCTAAAAATCATCTTCAAAATGACAAGTTGTATGCCAGATGTCAGCTTTCCAGTCTGTGCCAAATTTACTCTATCGAAAAATTCATGCTGACTAGTAAATCATATGTTTAACTCAAGGGTAGAAAAGTATGTAGAAATGGGAAAATTGAACCATTTATTGGCTTTAAAGATTAAAGACATAATATTTATGTGGTTGTGGGGCATTCTTGAACAAGGGTGGAATAACTTTACTGCAGTGATCATCAACCACTGAGATATAGCTGAGAAAGCTGATTAAAACAAAGGCAAAATTTGCCAACTGCCTCTGAACCCTTTACAAAAAGTCCTGCCATTTGTTCAGAACAGTCTTTACTTTGACAACACCGCTGCAGTGCTTTCCCACTTTTGCAGAAACTAATGGGATTTATTAGCCAAAATAACTTCAAACCTCTGACATTAACTTCAATGTATAGGTGATTTATAGTAACAGAAACCTAATGGTAAAGTTGTACAAACTAATAGTGGACTGAAATTATCAGCTATATGATATGCTTACAAAGAAGAGTTCAGTCAATTTACCATCTTTAAATAATTAAAATCTTCTTTGTGCTAAATTGCCGTTATGTTTTTGAGGCAAAAACCTGGTCGCAGACTTCAGTTTTCCAGACTTGAAAACAAAGATTACCAGATTTGAATAGGAACTTTGGTTGAAGAAATTGTAAGAGAAACTAATCGATCTTTTTCAACACCTTGCAATCACTAAGATGTATTCATAACATTGTATACACATAGCCCATAGGTTGTGGCATTTATTTAACCAGACCAGAAAACACAAAGTTTTATTTTGTGCGTAATGAGAGAACGAGAATGAAAGTAAACATATTGCATTCAGTATCTAACCTATGAAAAATGCTTTTCGTATCTGATCATTAAAGATAGTTTCAAACTTTAAACAATAATTAATTCAAAGACATGCACAACCAGATGAGGGCTAAATGCTGTGTCACCAAAGACTCACTATCTTGCCTACCAATTTTGGGCACCAGTCAGCTAAATTAGAGTTTTAAATGGAAATCCATACACAAATAAATCAGTATTCCCATTGAATAATGCAAACTTGGAGGCCTCACTCAACAATAAGATAGTTTTCATGAAGAAATTATAAAAAAAATTCTTTACCAAACTAAATTGAGAAAGAAGCTAGAGATTCATGAGCCTCAGTGAACCTGATCAGTGCTTCTTGTTTTTCAAGACTTTCCTGAATTTAGGAAATATTAGAGAAATGATTGAATTGGGGACAGAAACAGTAATAAAAAAATGTTAAAGTACTTGGCTGTCCTATGGATAAGTGCTGAAAGATTAGGTTAGGGCATAGCTCTTTTCTACCTAGTATGAACACCGCTGGTTCTGGAAGAGGGTTACACTTTACAGGAAAAGGCGGAAGAATGTGGTTGAGCAGACTTCAGAGCTGAATGACCAAGTTCTGCTCCTACATCCTGTGATCTTATAGACTGAATGGCCCCCCACTGTTGCGACTTTTCAGTGATCCCATGCTTACTCTCTTCCCAGACAACTCCATCCACAGAAGAACTGCAAACTTTGTTCCAATTCAAATTACAGATTCTAGAACCATGAAAATGACAGCATAGGTACTGGTAGTCTGAATCTTTTATCAACAGGTCAAAAGCTGCAAAGTCAAGCAGACTTAATTGAAGCAAATATTTGGCTTGAGGATATTCAACACGACCTACTATTGCATATGGGTGACATCGATGCCAATTCAAATCCAATATTAGATGGAGTGTTTGCAGAAAAAAAATGCTTTCTTGCCATATGACATCCATACTAAGTAGGAACCTATCAATCTGCACTTAAAATATATCCAATGACTTAGCTTCCACAAACACCTGTGGCAATGTCTTCAATAGATTTATCACCCTCTGGTCCAAGGCTCTCCCACCATTGGAATCATCCTCTCCACATCCACTCTAGGCATTTCAAATTTCAGCAATTTTCAATGAGATCCCTCCCACACATTCTTCTAAACTCCAGTGAGTGTAGGCCCAGAGCTGTTAAACACTCCTAATACATTATCCTCTTATTACTAGGATCATTCTTCTAAAACTCCACTGGACCTTCTCCAATGCTCGCACATCCTTTCTTGAGATACAAAGCCCAAAACTCAACAGGTACATTTATATAGGCATCTGTTAGTCTTGAGAGACCATGGATTTGCTCCTTGGAAAGTTGCCCATGTTGCAAGTCTCCCCACTCCATGCCACTGATGTTGTCCAAGGGCAAGGGCCAATACAGCTTAGCACCGGTGTCGTTGCAGAGCAACGTGTGGTTAAGTGCCTTGCTCAAGGACACAACACGCTGCCTTAGCTGAGGCTCGAACTAGTGACCTTCAGATCACTAGACCAACGCCTTAACCACTTGGCCAGGCGCCAACATCCTGAAATGCTTTTTCTTCGCAAGCATCCACAAAAACAGAGGAATGCCCCAAAGAATGAAAGACAGTTAAATGTTAGAACCCCAAAGAACCCCCCAGCTCCCCCTTCCCACACACAAGCAGCAGCAAGACAGCGAAACCCCCTCCCCCACCGGCTAAAAAGCATCGGGACCCTCCACCGAGCACTCATCTGTTCAGCAAAGCCTCAATAAAGACATAGACGCAGTACCCAAAGACTATTTGTTCACCCGGTAATTCGACATACCACAGGCTCTGTCTCTCCCTAATGAGGGAAAAAGTGGTGTCCCCATTTCACTGATTACAATACTCCAAGTGCGATCTGTCCAATGTCTTATAAAGCCTCAGCATGACATCCTAGCTCTTATTCATTTTAAGGGAACTAGAAATATGCTAACATTGCATTTGACTTCCTGACTACCAACTCAACTTACAAGTTTATTTTAGAGAATCCTGCACTGGATTCCCAAATCCCATTGCACCTTGAATTTTCTCTCTTTTTCAAAAATAGTCTGCACTTTTTTTCCTTCTGCCAATGTGCATGACCATACACTTCCCTATACTATATTCTATCTGCCACTTAATTTACCCACTCTCCTAATCTGTCCAAATCTTTTTGTAGACTCCCTGTTTCCTTAACACTACTTGCCCCTTCACCAACCTCTGCATCATCCGCAAACTTGGCCATAAAGCCAACAATTCTGTCATCTTTATTATTGACATATAATGTGAAAAGTAGCAGTCCCAAAACAGACTCTTGCAAACCACCATAAGACACCAGCAACTAACCAGAAAAGCCCCCCTTTATTCCCATTCTTTGTCTTTTGCCATTCAGCAGATCAAGATTTCTCCTTATGGAAACCATAATGACTTCAGACTATTTTATCACATGCCTCCAAGTACTCCAAAACCTCACCCTTAATAAATGACTCTTAACATCTTGCCAACTGATTGTCTTGCCAACATTTCAGGCTAACTGCAAATTTCCTGTTTTTGCCTTCTTCCCTTCTTAAAGTGTAAAGTGGCATTTGCTACTTCCCAGTCTTCCAGAACCATTCCAGAATCTTGTGAATTTCGAGAGATTAAAAGATTAATTCCTCCACAATCTCTTCGGCTACCTCTTTCAGTACCCTGGGGTGTAATCCATCTGATTTACCTACAGTGCCTATAAAAAGTATTCATCCCCCTTGAAAGTTTTCATGTTTTTTTTACAATGTTGAATCACAGTGGATTTAATGTGGCTTTTTTGACGCTGATGAACAGAAAAAGACTCTTCTGCATCAAAGTAAAAAGAGATCTGTATAAACTGATCTAAATTAATTACAAATATAAAACTCAAAATAATTTATTGCATAGGTATTCACCCTCTTGAAGTCAATATTTAGTAGATGTACCTTTGGCAGCAAATACAGCCTTGAGTCTGTGTGGATCGGTCTCTATCTGCTTTGCACATCTGGACACTGCAATTTTTTCCCTTTCTTCTTTACAAAACTTCTCAAGCCCTGTCAGAGTGCATGGGGATCATGATTGAACATCCCTCACAAATTCTCAGTTGGATTGAGGTCTGGACTCTGGCTTGGCCACATCAGGACAATAACTTTGTTGTTTTTAAGTCTTTCCTGTGTAGCTTTGGCTTTATGTTTGGCATCATTTTCTTGCTGGAAAACAAATTTGCTCCTGTCAGTTCTCTTGTAGACAGCATCAGGTGATCCTTCAGGATTTCCCTCTATTTTGCTGCATTCATTTAGCCTCTACCTACACAAGCCATCCAAGGTCTGCTGCAGTGAAGCATCCCCACAGCATGATGCAGCCACCACCAAGCTTCACAGTAGGGATGGTGTGTACTTGATGATGTACGGTGTTTGGCTTACACCAAACGTTTAGTCTGATGGCCAAAAAGCTCAATATTGGTTTCATCAAACCATAGAACCTTGTTCCAGCTGACTTCACAGTCTCCCACATGCCTTCTGGCAAACTCTAGCTGAGATTACTCGTTTTTTTCAACAGTGGTTTTCCCTGTACCACTCTCCCATAAAGCTGCAACTGCTGAAGCACCCAGGCAACAGATGCTGTATGTGCTGTCTCTTCCATCACAGCCACTGAAGCTTGTAACTTCTCCGGTCTCTTGGTGGCCTCCCTCAGTAGTCATTTCTCACCCAGTCTTTGAGGATGGCCTGCTCTAGGTAGATTTACAGCTGTGCCTTCTTCTTTCCATTTCTTGATGGTTGACTTAACTACTCCAAGGGATATTCAGTGACTTGAAATTTTATTGTATCCATCTCCTGACTTGAGCTTTTCAATAACCTTTTCACAGAGTTGCTTGGAGTGTTCTTTTGTCTTCATGGTGTAGTTTTTGCCAGGATACTGACTTACCAGAAGTTGGTCCTTCCAGATACAGGTATATTTTTATTACAATCAATTGGAACACCCTGACTGCATACGGTGATCTCCATTTAGCTAATTATGTGACTTCTAAAACCAGTTGGTTGCACCAGTTATGAGTTGGTGTCATATTAACAGGAGGGGGAATCTATGCGATCAATTTGTTTATGTTTTATATTTGTAATTAACTTCAATCACTTTGTAGAGATGTTTCAGTTTTACATGGAGTCTTTAACTGTTGATCAGTGTAAAAAAAAACACCAAATTCAATCCACAGTGATTCAATGGTGTACATTTGTACAACAATAAAAAACGAAAACTTCCGAGGGTGTGAATACTTCTTATAGGCACTGTACCTTCAGACCTTTCAGAATCAGAATCAAGTTTAATATCACTGGCACATTTCAGGAAATTTGTTCTTTTGTGCAATACAAGTAATAGAAACTATAAATTACATTAAGAATATATAAAGAAATAAATTAAATCTAATTAAGAAATTAATTAGTTTAGAAAGGACAAATACTGAGGAAGTGTTCATGGGTTCATTGTCCTTTCAAAAATCTGATGGTAGAGGGGAAGAAACTTCCTGAAACATTAATGTGTGTCTCCAGACTCCTGTACCTCCTCCTTGATGGTAGCATTGAAGGATGGGGGTCCATAATGATATATGCTGCATTTTTGAGGCATCGCCTTTTGAATTTGTTTTCCTGGATGCTTGGAGGCTATCATGTGCAGTGGCCCCTCCAAACCAGACTGACGCAACCAGTTAGAATACTCTCCATGGTACACATGTAGAAACTCCTCAAGCTGCTAATAACTGCTGTTATGCCTCCTTTGTAATTGCATCAATATGTTCGGCCCAGGATAGATTCTCAGAGATGTTGATACCCAGGAACTTGAAACTGCTTACCCACTCTACTTCTGATCCCTCAGTGACTATGCATGTTGCCTTGACTTACCCTTCCACAATCAGTTCCTTGGTCTTAATAACTCGAGTGCAAATTTGTTGCTGATTAACACCGAACAGCTGATCTATCTCACTCCTGTATGCCTCCTCAGCACCATCTGAAATTCTGCCAACAACAGTTGTGTTATTAGCAAATTTATGGGTGGCATTTGAGCTGTGCCTAGCCACACAGTCATAGGTGTAGAGTAGAGCAGTGGATTAGGCACGCTCCTTTGAGGTACACCAGTGTCAATTGTCAGTGAGATGTTATTTCCAATTCATGCAGACTATGGTTTCACAATGAGAAAATCAAGTATCAGGATAGAAGCCCAGGTTTTGGTGCTTTTTGATTAGAACCAAAGGTTTGATTGTGTTGCATGCTGAGATGTAGTCAATAAGTAGCAGCCTAACATCCTATTTTCCAGGTGATCCAAGGCTGAGTGGACAGTGTGATTGCATCTGCTGTAGACTTATTGTGGCAATAGGAAAATTGCTAAAGGTCCAGGTTCAGCTTCCGAAGCACCTTCTTCCTTAGTGATATAATAGTGACGAGACTCACTTCTGTCTCCTGACACTCTCAAATTTCTGGCCCGCTGCTGGTGTCTTCCTCAGCGAAAACTGATACAAATGTTTATTCAGTTCATTTGCCATTTCTTTTTCCCCATTACTACCTTTCCAGCATCATTAACCAGCAGTCTAATATCCACTCGCCTTTTTTTAAAAAAAAACTCCATCTGAAAATACATTTGGTATCTTCTTTTACATTATCAGCTAGCTTATCTTTATATTTCATCTTTTCTCTCTCTATTGCTTTTTAGTTGCCTTCTGTTAGTTTTTAAAAGCTTCCAAATTCTCTAGCTTCTCACTAATTTTTGCTATATTGTATATCCTCTCACTTCTAATTCTTTGGAATGAACCAATCCTGCATCTTTCCAATTACTCCCAGAAACACCAGCCATTTCTGCTCTACTATCGTCCCTACTAGTGTCCACTTTCAATCAACTTTGGCTACGTCCTCTCCCATGTCTCCATTATTATCTTTACTCAACATTAATACTCATACTGCTAATTTGATTTTAATTTCTCCCTCTCTAACTGCAGGGTGGATTTTATGTGAGATCACTTCTCCTAAGAGTTCCTTACCTTAAGCTCCTGAATCTGGTTCATTACACAACACCCAATCCAGAATTGCCTTTTCCCTAGTGGGCCCAATGACAAACTGCTCTAAAAAGCCACTTCAAGGGCATTCTACAAATAGCTTTTCTTGGAATCCAGCATCAACCCAATTTTCCACCTACATATTGAAATCCGCATGACCATCAACAAATTGTTCTTTTTAACATGCCTTTTCTATCTCTCATTGCAATTTGTACCCCACATCCTGGTTACTGTCCAGAGAACTGTATGCAACTTCCATTATGGTACTTTACCCTTGCAGTTTTTAAAAACGCTAGCCAGGATTTTACATCTTCTGATTTTGTCATTTCTTCCTAAAGATTTGATTTCATTGGAGACCTTTTTTTTTTAGAGCATTCCATCTGTGTTCTCACAAATGCCCTTGATAAATGAAGCACAACCTTCCATACTTTTGTACTCAATTACACCCTGCAATAAACATCAACATTGCTAGTTCTTGTAATTACTCGTACTTGCATCCTAGCCTTTTGCAAACCATGTTCTGGAACTTGCTGTTGTCTTCATCTCTGAACTCTGTGATCTCAGACCATTCAGATTATTTTAACAGCTGAAAACATAATAAATAGCAGAAAAGACTAGCAATTAAGATGCACAACTCTGTACCATTGTTTAAATTCTATCACAGAATACAGGAAGCCTTTTAAAAAAATAATAGCAGTAAATGTAATTGAATTCTTTACACATAAGAAAACAGCTTTTGGACAAAAGAAGATACTGTAAAAGAAAATCTTGTGTTTGTTTTCTCCAGTCAGCTTTCACAAATCACTTGTTCTTCATAATGACAACCAACAATGTAATTTTCTGCAGTGAGGGTAGAAAAAATATTTTTTGCTTAGAAGACTTTATTTGCTGCAGTTAATGAAAGACAGTAAGATGTATTCAAGGGTTACACCACAAAATTATTTCACTGAAAATAGATTTCAGAATAGAAAGCATTAAAAAAAAAGACAGCAGATGTCAATCTTGCAAAAATATTGATGTTAGAAACTAGCAGGCAACAAACATGGAGAAACATATTTAATGTTTAAGGTTCAATGATATTTCTTCAAAAGGTAGGTACTGTATATTATTCAGATATTTAATTCAGTCCTGAAGAAAGGTCTCAATCTGAAAAGTCAACCGTCCATTTCCAGGAAGTAGACTTGGTTGTCAGAGTCTATTTGAGATGCATGCCATGAGGAGCATTTAATAGGTAGTGGGAGCTTGTCCCCACTGCCTCCCCGGCTACAACAACCTTAAGGAACCATTTCTTAGATATTACACCAGTTATATTTGCAATATATGGAATATGCAAGCACAATTACAAATAATTTGAGGTCGCAATGCTTTCAAGTATTTATTTTTTTTTTTGCAATATTAGACATTTATTAACTTTACAGAAATAATAATTTATTTGATTCCACTATTAGCCATTGTCTGAGCCTTGCAAACACCCTTTCCTTTCACCACAAATGGGGTTCCTTTGTATGTGGCAATACATTCTTCATTTGTGCTTAGATCAGGCTGAACTTGATCCCATATTTTCTTCTTTGGATTTAGCTCCTTGTCAGGTTCACCTGTAGAGGTAACACAGAATTCATTAAATAGTGCAGATTCAAAGGAAAGGAACACATGCATACTTACTAGCTTTGCAGGAAGTTGTTTCAACATTACCAACAATACCAATACCAGTAACAATACCAAACAATACGCAATACCAAATTCAACAGTACAAAGGAAACATAAAAGTTGATTATATCTTTATTTCTCACATGTACATCAAAATTTTCCTTAAGGTAGTCATAGCTGGGGGTGAGAAGTGAGGGCTGTTCTGGGGACAACCAAGTACAGCTTCTGACTTTCACGTGTGGCTTAGCTACTAAGCCCCGCAGAACCATTTATACTGACAGAAATAGGGGTAAAGGTAGATTACTGAAACCGGTTACCAAGGCAGATGGGGTTTGTTAGCCGTGATCAGCAGCTGATCTGGGAAATTCTGATCTCAAACCTTCGCTGCCTTACAGCTATACCCACTCATGGGGAAAGCTTCAGGAGTAAACCTCAATGAAAAATCCAGAGCTGGAGTCCCTCAGGCAGTCCTACGTTGAGTTCAACATTGACTGGTAACTCCTGCGATACCACTGTATCGGTCTCTGCTGTTCCTTTGGATTCATCAGCTGCTTGGAGAGAGAGGAAGCCTATTGCATGGGCAACAGCTTGCTCTCCATATTGTACTGCCCAGCCTTGCGTATGACAGCTAGGACGCAACACCATGGTCAACCCCGAACAATGGAGGGCTTCAGACATCGGAACATTAAGTGAAAGGTGCCATTAATACACTATTCACTAATTAAATTATTGCTTAAGAGGTTATTGAAACTCAACATGGACAGAAGTAAAAAATGACACGATAACTTCTATAGCGAAACTCAAAATGGCATGAAGGAACAAAGAAAACAAAGGGCAGGGAGACAAATTATAAAGGCACAAAAGTGACAATTTAAGATTGTCATGTTACACATTAAAGAATATTAGTTAAGTTGATGAACATAATCAAGTCTGATAATCCACTATCTGATGATTGTGAATCCTAATGGTTCAGCATTTGAACCACTGGGGCACTCCCTTTCAGGGGCTTGTTTCTTGTGCTCCATTTAAACTTATAAGGTTCACCCAAAAACATTATACAACTATGTAACATTTTAAAAAGCTGGAATTCATTCTCTTGGGTATTAATGGATGTAAGATCCAATAATCTCAAAACTCTGCCAGATTAATTCCAAAATCTTAAACATCCTGGATTACTGGGATTTTATTGTAGTTTTGAAAATCTACTCTACTTCCAAAGGAACTGACAAAAATTAAAAGTGAAAACTAACCAATTCAAGCCCAAATTATGCCTTTAGTGCATAAACCAAGGTTTGAGTCCCTTCAATACCTAATATTTGCTTTTGCAGTTATAAGTTTTGAATATAGCAGTCCAAATAGATTTAAAAGGAAGATTTATATTCAAGGTGATCACCCTCAAGACCAACTTGAAGGCAATTTAGTGAATTAACAATCAATGAAGGGCTGGCAAAATAGATCAGCAACCTACCAGGATAGTTTTCAAAAGTTATTCGATCTCCAGGGAGGGCATCACATGGAGGATCCAAGATTTCAACTTTCTCTGGTGAGCTTGCACACATCACCATAGCTTGTGAGACTACTCCCCGCATCTTAGCTGGTTTGAGATTGCACAGCATTACTGCCAGTCGATTTTGCATCTGCAGAAACAGAAAATTTCACTTTGTAGAAAAACCTGCAAAAATTCTAAACTTGTTTGGAACATGCATAATTCAAGATTACAATAATTTTGGAAAATCTATGCAGGGCATTCAATTGTCCAAGTTCTATTGTTCATGAAGACAATGGGGTGACCCATTGGGGCACCCTTTGAGAGAAAGGTAGTGCAGTCTGATGTGACCAGAATGAACATGAAATTTTCCTTAATGCTATTGGTATTGCTTTGCTTTGAAAATTGAAGAATAAAAACCAGTTTATTAAAGAAGAAAGACATGTAGCAAGGCAAACATAGCTCCTCCTCATTTAACGAAGGACAATTCTGATGGTAACATTTCTGGTTGATCTGCCACCCTTGTGCCTCTCATTGTCATTCTGGGGACGTGCAGTCCTTTAATGCGCTGTTTCTTCAGCTCTTCTGCTGTTTGTTCTTTGTCTCTGATCTTGGAGATGTCCATTTCTCAGCTCCCTCTCCCCTCCTCCTGTGCCTGTTGTTGTCATTCTGGAGTCGAGCATACCTCTGTATCTTCTTCTTCTCCTCATCTTTTTTGTCCTGACCCTTTGATCCTGGAGTCGTGTGCAGCTCTGGCCTCATCCAATTCTTGTTCTCTCCCTTTCCTTGCCGCTTCCTGACGACGTTTGGCATCCCCCTTCTCTTCCCACGTGACATAATTAGGCTGACCATATTTTTTTTACCCTAATGCTGGATGGAAGTTATGAAGCAGTAATACCAAAGCAAGCTGATTATTCTTGATGATGTGGTTGACGCTCTCCTAAATGGATGTGATATAGTCACCGCTGTCCTTTAACTGCAGCAAAGGGTTTTATGGGGGTCTCGAAGTACGTCATTACGGGTTACGGGATGTTATGTCATGCTTAAATTTAGAGATGATCCGATGTTCAGTTTTTTTATTTTCCAGTATTTTTATTAATTTACATATAAGAATACAGAGTACAAAATATATATCAATGCATTATACTAAATTGTATATAAAGACTCCTTACCCTATATTCATACAGATTGATTAATTCGTAACATTGAAATACAGTAATTTTATTTTATTAAAAAAAATCTAACCCTCTACCAAGACCAAAGCTAATTAGTAAAGAAAAAAAAAATGAACCTAGTCAAGACTTTTATATATTGTGGGGAACATTTTTGAGTTAGTTTCAAAACCTTTGATTTGTTGTAAAGTATAGATGGTGGCTAATAATATATTTTATTATATGATAAGAGTCCCCCTCCCACTTTTTTTCTTGCTTTTCCTAACAGCTCTGACTTTGGTAATGGGTTTAGATTTTTTTCTGTATACCAGATTTTTAATATTTCAATATTACAATTTAATTTAATTTTTATGAATACAAGGTTTTGTGATTGTTACTGTATTTTTAATACAATGTATTTAGTACTTTTTTTTGACTTGTATATCTTCTTGTACTCTATTCCTTTATGCAGAAGCTAATAAAAATACTGAAAGTACATCATTACAGTAAGATTTAATGATCTCTTATTGATGGGTGGCAGTTAGATCTGTCCCAATCCTGCACATGCTGGTGATTAGCAGAATCTGACCGCTCGAAATAGAGCTGCCCTGCCCTTTTGCTCCAGTTGGTGTCGCTGCTGAGGCTGGCCGTGCGCATGCATCGTGGTGTCGTGTCCCAATTTTCATGATGGCAGATCAGCTCTCGGGTGAAAGGCAGCCTGTTGATTTTTGCGAATGAACAATTTTATACGAATATATAACCCTGAACTTTGCCTGCACTCTGTAAGTTAGCAAATTTTAAGTCGGTTTAGCCAAAACAACTGCTGCTGTAATGCACCTTGCGCTAATTGGAGGTCACAAACAGAGCACGAGAGCTTTAGTAGTATATAGATAGAAAAGCTACAAAATGATCAAGGTAGAGCATAAGGTCACAAGAGAACTCATAAGCACAAGTAAAATGTATTGCTATGCATCTGCGTCTAGAACTGGATGTCAGCAATTTAAGATCAGAACAACAGCATTTAAAAATTGTCAGAATTACAAAGCTCTTGTAAAAACAGAAAGGAGCTACCTGTACAGTAAATTATGTTTGTTAGAGAAAGGTACAATATGGAATGAGAAATTGATGGAATTATGATTCAAATCACCAGTGGCCTCACCAAATAGTGAATCAGGCTAAAGGGATTTTATGGTCAACCTTACTATTGGATCCATCTAACTTCTAGGATGAAAGGCATCTTTGATGATCAATAAGCATCCAGATTGAATATTTGGGGCAACTTAAGACTATTAGCTCCATAGTATAACAGTGATGAAATGGTTTAAAGAGAAATGCATTTGTAGTTTGTCTTGCTGCTACGGGCCAACTGTAATGAATAAATAGTCGGCCCACCTTATCCATGGGGGATTGGTTCCGAGACCCCCCGTGGATACCAAAAAACGCGGATGCTCAAGTCCCTTATTTAACCTGGCTCAGTGCGGTGGTCTTTAGGATCCAGCGGAACTCCGGACTTTATTTCACATGTTCAGTGCGGTGGACATTAGGACCCAGCGCAGCTCTGAATCTGCGGTATTTCTGTTCACGAAAATAATCATGATCACGATTGAAAATAAGGTGGAAGTAATAAAGCGATCGGAAAGAGGTGAAACGCTATCGGTCACTGGAAAAGCCTTAAGCTACAGTCGGTCAACAATCGGAACAATTTTAATGGCGAATGTGAAGGCCCTGCCCTGATGAAAGCTACAATTATTACTAAGCAACGCAGTGGTTTAATTATTGAAATACGTATGTTTCTTAAGTGTTTTATATGCATAGAAAGGTAAAATATGTACTATATACTAAGAAAAACGTTTGACTGACGCTAAATAATACCGGATGTACCTGTTCTGACCTCAAATCTGACTTAAAGATGGACTCAGGAATGGAACTCATTCATAACCCGGGGACTGCCTGTACTTTTAAGTCATTTCTAGATTACTTATAATACCTAATACAATGTAAATGCTACGTAAATAGTTGTTATACTGTATTGTTTAGGGAATAATGACAAGAAAAAATAGTCTGTACATGCTCAAACAACGAGTGCTGGAGTTTTTTTTCCCGGGTTTTCCCGATCCACGGTTGGTTGAATCCGTGCATGCGGAATCCGCGGATAAGGAGGGCCGACTGTAAATCAAAGCTATTCCAGGGTGAATGTACAGGCTGTTATTGTTATATCGATACATATAATTTAGAGCCCTGACCATGTTAACCTTGATAAGAAAACTGTCTCTAATACTATTGAATGCACAGAAAACATAAGGCAGACATAGTTACAATCACTTCTATTGCTGAGAAGCTAAACTGAAACTGGCGCTAGAGATCGAGGAATTTCAATTCTATACAGGGCTAGGTGAAAGCAGGCAAAGAGCACAAACATATGCAGTTGCCAAGTCCAAACTCCAACCACTGCATCCCAGATTCAGTATAACATTGTTATGTGATATAATTCAGCTTACTCTTACACACGACAAAACAGACTGCTCTAGGGACTGCTTGCGCAAAGGGCAAATAATCAGCAGAAATAAACTGGAATAGGTAGAAATGTACTACTGTAACAAAATAGTTTGTATGGATGGTATACAAGACAAGCCATTCGCTGTACCTTGGTACATGTGACAATAATAGACCAACTTAGAATTCTGAAGCAGAGTGCAACTGATCCTATACTTCTCTGAACTACGCCAGAGGAATTTAAAATCCTTTGGAAAGATTGATTTGATATTTACAAGAAAACTCTCAGTTGGGTTCTCTCAAGATGCTTCACAATTAATATTAATGACTATTTAACTTTTAGGTGGGATAGGGTGAAACTGGAGGGAAGGGATGGTGGTGGATTTTGACAAAATAGGCTATTTCTTTATTTCACAGTTAGGACGTATATAGTTACACTGCTATTTAAGTAGGATTACACACCAATGTAATTTATTTCCACATCAAATCAACATAAGGTAGCATCAGATACACTCAGTATTGAGATATGCCCTCATCATTTCTTTAACAACTTTTGATTAATGAGTTTGGCTTGAGAGGCTTCTAAGTTGTTTGTAATTTATGTCATTTTTTCTTATGGCAAATAAAATGAGCCAAAGTAATTTATTTGAGGTAAAATTTTCTAATAAACTTGAAATAAGTTCCCAGGTCTAACACTTCAAATTTTTAACATTTCAAAAAGAGCTGCCTTAAGGATCATCACCCGGTAGACTCAGATCTACTGTGATAAAGTGCTTAGAGGTCAATCATGACTAGAATTAACCCCTGCCTGAGCAAGAAACTGGACCCTCCGCAATTAGTATACATCACAACAGGTCTATAGCAGATGCAATCGCACTGGCTCTCACTCAGCTTTGGACCACCTGGACAACAGGAATACTTACTTCAGGCTGCTACTTATTGATTACAGCTCAGTGCTCAACACCATCACACCCTCAGTACTAATCAACAAGTTTTAAATCCTGGGCCTCTTGTATGACGTTCTGCAACTGAATCTTTGATGTCCTCACCAAAAGACCACAGAAGGCATGGACGCAGATAATTATCTCCATCTCAGAGACAATCAACACAAGTGCACCTCAAGGATGTGTGCTTAGTCCTGTTATGATCCCAGCCCCCTCCTTCCTGAGAATCGCAAGATCGCTATTAATTCGGGTCTTGGACCCAGGAAATGAGAGAGAATCCTCAGAAAGACAACACAACGGATTTTGACCATTGTTTCTTGGAGACACCTTTGTGGATTGCGACTCTATGCTACGTGCCAGCTATCATGCTACGTGGACACCCTCGGGCAATGTGGGGTGGGGATTGTATCACCCCACCTTGATTGACATCTACAACTCTGCAAGTCAAGATAAAAGGGGGCTGCAGGGGGCAGTCCCCCAGCGACGCACCAGAAGGAGACACCATCGCTCATCGCTCCCGTGATAATGGGAAGCTATTCGGAAGCCACGTGTGGTTCGTTTCCCCTAGCCTGGGGAACGAGTGGCTGATAACACCGAAAAGGACTTCGAACTGACAACGAGGAACCCACGTTCCCGATTCAACGATTTGAGTCCAAAAGGCTGGCAAGTTTATTTTCTCACCAAAAATCTCTCTCTCCAACACGTGAAACCCAGCAGTCCCCAAAAGGCAAAAAGCCTGCATGAACTCGAGAGACTTTGATATTTCCATCGGACAATATTTTTACCCCTAGACAAATGATAGAGCTACTTCTTAGTGTTGATTATGACTATACCCACGCTTTAGATTGAGTATTGATGACGTATATTATATGAATGTTTGTATTAACCTTACTTTTGTGCCCCTTTATAAATAAAAACGTTTAAAAAATAGTACCATCAGACTTCAATGGACCTCTCTATCTTTGCTGGTAAGTGACCCAGTTACGGGGTTTGTAACAGTCCACAATTCTACTGCCTCAACACTCATGTGTATGTGGCTAGGTACAGCTCAGACCCATCTATAAATTCACCAAAGACACAACTGTTGATGACATAATCTTAGATGCTGAGGAGTACAGGAGCCAGATAGATCACAGCTGGTTGAGTGGTGTCACAGCAGCAACCTTGTACTCAACATCAGTAAGACCAAGGAACTGATTGTGGAAAGGGAAAGTTGGGAAAACAAAAGTCTTCATTGGGGGGGGGGGGGCAGCAGTGGAAAGGGTAAGGGTTTGCACTACTTATTTTTATATTGTAGTTTTACTTTTTGTATTGCACTGAACTGCTGCTGCAAAACAACAAATTTCATAACATACAACGGTAATAATTAACCTGATTCTGATTTATTTAATATAATGAAATTTTAAAGCTATAATAGAGAGACTTTAAGAGGGTAAGTATGAAACTGTCCAAATTACATTTCCACAGCCAACACATCCAGCACAAATGGCTTGGTGCATGTTTTAGATTTCAAATTTTTTTTTATTTTTTTTAAAAAAGAGCACCACATCTGGAGACAATGTAAAACATGTGAAAGCAAATGAAACACACTGGTTAAAGACTGAAAAAAACTATTTCTCCATGGAGAAGGGTTGTCTGCAACTTAGCTGGAAATTTCAAGCACTATAAATATCACAGGAGTAGATTTAACAGAACCAGAAGGCCTTCCAGAAGACAGATTAAGGCACAAATTCACATAAATGATTGGCAAGTTTCTATTCCCTGTTGCAGACTCGATTTTATTTCCTGCAGAAAAGCTTTAACATTAAAAGAATGATTGGAAAACCTAGCTCAGCAGTATGACAGGACAACAAAACATACAATGAGCTTATTTCTCCTTTTCTCACAATCCTATTTCCCTATAACCTAACACTTCTAAAGATAGTAGCTTCATTATTAACTTGTGTACTAAATAGTTAACAGAACATAAAATTTTTTGTGAAGTGAAACAAAATTAATGAAATCTAATTTTTCTTGTGCATCATGGTAGGAAAATATTTGCCTACATAGTCACACAATTTGGATTAATATTTAGTCAATATATCTTTTAAATGACCTCTAGAAGTGAAACTATAGGCACTGGTCATTCCAAACACATTATTTACATAATGGCATTAATCTCAACTTCCTTTTAACACACTTCATAGGAACAAAACAATTCTTGAAGCCAGCAGTTTATAATAATTGAGAGGGGTGCTGTAATGGGATGTGTTCCATAAACTTCAAGGGAGGTGAAGCAACACAACCTTGAGAAAATAGGCTATGGAAGCATGTTATCAAAGTAGAGTGCAGCCATATCTTTTCTCCTTTGTTTTACTTTTTATAAGATCTGCATTCATTACCAGCGCACAACAACAAACTTTCATGTCAAATCTAATGTTATTCATGCAAAATGTAAAGCAATTCTATCCATTTTATCCTTCAAAAAAAAGAAAAACCTTCTCGTCTGCATTGCTGAGCATGGAGATGTAGCCAAATAAAAGTGCACTTGAAAGCACAGAAAATATGCTTCCCAACAGGAATGCCTTCAAGCTCTCTGCTTCTTTCTGGACAAGAGACTAATCAGATGTCCTCCACCATCAGGCTGAACTGGTTATCACCCTCAACAATTTCTCTTTTGTCTCCTACCAAGGTGTGGCCTTGGAACCCGCATGGGCACCATCTATAGGTGCCTTTTTGTTGGCTCCGTGGAACATTCCATGTTCTAAGTCTACACTGGTAAAGCTCCCTATCTCTTCCTTTGCTACAATAATGACTGCATTGGTGCTACTTCCTGCACCCATGCTGAGCTTGTCAGTTTTGTATCCAACTTCCATCCTGCCCTCAAATGTACTTCATCTACCTGCAACACCTCTCTCCCTTTTCTTGATCTCAGTTTCCCCTCTCTGGAGGCAGTCCAGCTACCAACACTTATTACAAACCTAATGACTCTCAGTAATCTTGACTATCTCTCTTCCCTGGATGCTGCCTGACCTGCTGAGTTCCTCCAGCAGTATGTGTGAGTTCCTTTTCCTATGCTATGACTTATAAAAAGAAATTCCCTTTTCTCAGTTCTTCCATCTCATCTATTCTTAGGATGAGCTATTATTCTAGAGCATCTGCAGTGTACACCTTTTTCAAGGAATGTGGTTTCCTTTCCACCACCATTGATGCTGCCCTCACTTACATCTCCTCCATTTCCCACATACCTGACCCCAATGCATTCTTCCCCAAATAACAAGAATAGAGTTCCCATTGTCCCTACCCCTAACACCCAAGCTTCTGTATCCAGCACATCATTCTGCGAAACTTCTGCCATCTACAATGGGAACCCACAACTAAGCATGCCTCCCTTCACTATCCATAGGGATCGCTCTCTACTAGACTCATTTGTCCTCTCACACCTCCACACTGATCTCCTTCCTGCAAGTGTGACAAGTGTTACACCTGCCCCTACACCTCCTCCTTCACCATCATTCAGAACCCCAAAAAGTCCTCCCAGGTGAGACGACACTTTACCTGAGAGTCTGTCAGGGTCATTTACCTGATCTTTTTCTACATCGGTGAGACAAATCCGATGAGGGATACACACAAAATGCTGGAGGAACTCAGCAGGCCAGGCAGCATCTATGGAAAAAAGTATAGACAATGTTTCGGGCCAAGACCCTTCACCAGGACTGAAGAGAAAAAGATGAGTAGATTTAAAAGGTGGGGGAGTGAAAAAAGAAACAGAAGGTGATACACAAAACCTTGAGGGGGAGGGATGAAATAAATAGCTGGGAAATTGATTGGTGAAAGGGATACAGGGCTGGAGAAAGGGGGAGTCTAATAGGTGAGGAAAGAAGGCCATGGAAGAAAGAAAAGGGGAGAGGAGCACCAGAGGGATGTGATAAGCAAGCAAAGATATAAGGTGAGAGGGGGAAAAGGGGATGGGGACTGGTGAAGGAGAAGGCCATTATTCCCAACCCCCCCTCCCAAAGCTATTTACTTCATCCCTCCACCTCTCAGTTTTACCCTCTTGTCCCCCACCTTTAAAATCTACACCTCATCTCTTTCTCTCCAGTCCTGCTGAAGGGTCTCGGCCCAAAACATCTTTTTACCCCATAGATACTGCCCGGTCTGTTGAGTTCGTCTGGCATTTTGTGAGTTGCTTGGATTTCCATCATCTGCAGATTTTCTCTGGTTCGTGATAGATTTAGGGACTGCTTCTTCAAGCACCTTAACGCTATTTGCTGCAAAAGGTGGGTTTTCTCCATGGCCACCCATTTCAATTCAAATTCCCATTCCCACATGTCAGTCCACGGATTGCTCTACTATCATGACAAAGCCACACCCAAGGCTGGCCAGTGGAGGAGCACCTGATATTTCATCAGGGTAGCCTCCAACCTGATGCCAGGAACAGTGATTTCTCTAACTTCTTCCCCTGCCCCCTTCCACATTCTGATTCCCTTCCTCACCCTTCCCTTTCTTCCATGGTCCGTTTTCCTCACCCAGATTTTTCCTCCTTCATTGCTTTTAGCTCTTCCACCCACCACCTCTCAGCTTCTCACTTAACCTGATCTGCCCCACACCCCCACCGTACCTCTCACATGGTTTCACCTATCACCAGCCAGCTCACGCTCCTTCCCCTCGCCCAACCTTCTGCCTTCTGCCCCTTTCCTTTCCAGTCCTGCTCAAAATTCAGCAGAGAGGAAAAGCTGACAATAGCATACACAGGAGGAGGCTTTTGAGACCATTAGCAGATGGGCACATATCTGGAACTTATGTTTAAAAGAATTATGATGGCAGGACATCAAATTTTGAGGGAAATTGGGTTGTGTTTGTCATGTTTACAGAAAGTATCTTCAAAAGAAAAATTATACAATGGGATGCGCAAAACACATAAGATTATTGTAATAATACTACAAAGTTTGGCAGTAAGGCAACTACTGGGTTGTTTAAAGCAATTCTCTCATGATGGACTCTTTACAAGCAGGCTATGCTTCCTTTTAAATGTTTGGATCTTTACCAGACACAGTGATAATTTGAAGGCTGCCCTCTCTACCCACTTTGATGGTTACCAAATTCTTGTGCTCAGTTTACCTCAATATTATCATTAGATCCACACTGCTGCAAACTGATGTGTGCACAGAGTACCATACCATGAGAGTAATGTATGCATCATTTCTCAGGAAAATTGCTTCAGCTCCTGCCCATCTCTCTATCTCCTCTTTAGCCACACATATATACCACCTAGGTTTACAAAATGATGGAAATCGATTAGAATAGATCTGAAATTACTTTGGAGTGTTTGTTCAATATTTTGAAAAAACAATTATGTTAGCACATGATCATATACAAATTTTTAAAAATGAGTGCTTAATATCTGCTAAATCCACTTAATCAAACACAAATGATGCCAGTGTTATACAATTAGGACTTGAAGGAGATTAAGGAGACTTTCCATTGCGTATTAGATAAACAGTCGATGAAATAGAAGTAGCTTATGCAAATATGCAGTGGCAGGAGAATAAAATTGAGGACTTGAGGTCAAGATTGCTGAATCAGAGGAAATGAAAGATTGGCATGTTCTATGATTGATTGAGATGCGGCTTACTCCCAGCAAGCCAGATATGGCAATGACCTGAAGGCATCTCGATTCACAGAATGGAAGAAACTGTTGATTCAGAAAAGGCAAAAGGTGGAGGTCCACATTTCAGAATAAACTCTCGGTGGTACTCAAACGTGGCAGGTTTGTCAAACTGGTGTTCTCCCAACCTTGAACACCTAACGGTCCAATGCAGTCTGTTCTATTTACCTAGGGAGTCCACCTTCATAAGCACGACCGCAGTTTACCTCCAGCGGCAGACTACAATTAAGTGCTTGAGATATTGCTATCAAGAAACAGTCCAACCCGAAGCATTTCAAATCATAGTCGAGGATTTCAGCCAAGATCGTTGAATAAAACCAATTACCATCAGCAGATAACCTGTAGCACCAGAGTCCCAACACACTAGGACACTGTTATACCAACATAAGGAATGCCTCCTGTAACATGCCTAGACTGCATTTCAGTAACTTTGATCACTTGGCTGTCCTTCTACCAGCAGACAGGAAGAGGCTAAAGAGCAAAGCTTCTAAGATTAGTACAACAAAAAGGTGGTCGCATGAGGCAGAAGAGCGGCTACGGGACTGCTTTGATTTGGTGGACTGGGCCATGTTTAAGGACTCATCTGTGGATCTGAATGAACACACCATAATTGTCACGGACTTTATTAAAACAGCTGTAGATGAAGGTGACCCACAAAACTATTCAAAGTCTTCCCAAACCAGAAGCCCTCGATGAACTATGAAATTCACAATCTGCTGAGGTCCATCTCAAGGGCATTCAAGTCTGGTGACCGGGAAAGTTATAAGAGGCATAGGTACAATCTCCAGAAAACTATTTTGTGGGCAAGGTGGCAATTCCAAAACTCAATGAAGGATGCTTGAGAGTTGTGGCAAGGCTTGAATGCAAAAACCTCTTATAAAAGGTAGATCAAGCGACATGGGCAACAACATGGTTTCACTTCCAGATGAGATCAATGCAGACAGAGAAAAAGGAGGGTGGGGGGGGGGGTGGGGGGAGAAATAATAACAAAGAGATGGGGTAAGAAGGAGAGGAGGGGCATTAACAAAAGTTACAGAAATCACTCTTCATGCTCCTCCCCTTCTTACTCCATCCCTTATTTATTTATTATTCCCCCCCTTTATTTTTCTCTCTCTGCCCCTCTCACAATCACTCCTTGCCTGTTCTCCCTCTGGTGCTCCTCTCCCCCTTTCTTTCTCCCTAGGCCTCCCATCCCATGATCCTTTCCCTTCTCCAGCTCTGCATCCCTTTTGCCAATCAATTCTCCAGCTCTTAGCTTCACCCCTCCCTTCCTGTCTTCTCCTATCATTTTGGCTCTCCCCCTCCTACTTTCAAATCACTTGCTATCGCTTTTTTCAGTTAGTCCTGTCAAAGGGTCTCAGCCCGAAACTTCGACTGTACTTCTTCCTATAGATGCTGCCTGGCCTGCTGCGTTCCACCAGCATTTGTGTGTATTGCTTGAATTTCCAGCATCTGCAGATTTCCTCGTGTTTGAGCTGATTATTGATTTCAAGAGGAGGAAACCAGAGGCCCAGGAGTCAGTCCTCAGAGGATTAGAGATGGAGAGGGTCAGCAATTTTAAATCCTCAGTGTTATTATTATTATTATTTTGGAGGACCTGTCCTGGGCCCAGGCACGCTAGGTCAATTACGAAGAAAGCACGCCTTTGCCTCTACTTCCTTAGAAGTTTACGAAGGTTCAGCATGACGTTTAAACTTTGACAAACCTCTTTAGATGTGTAGTGCAGAGTGTATCGACTGGTTGGACAGCCTGGTATGGAAATATCAATGCTCTTGAATAGAAAATCTGACAAAAATAATAGTGGATACAGCTCAGTCCATTACGGGTAAAGCCCTTCCCACCATTGAGCACATCTACACGGAGTGCTGTCGCAGAAAAGCAGCATCCATCAAGGGACTCTCACCATCCAGACCATGCTCTCCTTGCTGCTACCATCAGTAAGATACAGGAGCATCCGGACTCACATCACCAGGTTCAGGAACAGTTATTACCCCCTCAACTATCAGGCTCTTGAACCAGAGAGGATAATTTCATTCAACTTCACTTGCCCCACAACTGAACTGTTCCCATAACCCAAGAATTCACTTAAAAGGACTTATCAGCTCATGTTCTGGATATTTATTATTATATACATTTGCAAAGTTTTTTTATCTTTTGCATGCTAGTTGAACGCCCAAGTTGATGCAGTCTTTCATTGATTTTATTATTCTACTATGGATTTATTGAGTATACCCACAAGAAAATGAATCTCAGGGTTGTAAACACGAGGAAATCTGCAGATGTTGGAAATTCAAGCCACACACACAAAATGCTGGTGGAGCGCAGCAGGCCAGGCAGCATCTATACGAAGAAGCACAGTCAATGTTTTGGGCCGAGACCCTTTGTTAGGACTAACTGAAAGAAGAGAGTAAGAGATTTAAAAGTAGGAATGGGAGGGGGAAATACAAAATGACAGGAGGAGGGGAGGGGTGAAGCTAAGAGCTGGAAAGTTGATTGGCAAAAGGGATGCAGAGCTGGAGAAGGGAAAGGATCATGGGATGGGAGGCCTAGGGAGAAAGAAAGGGGGAGAGGAGCACCAGAGGGAGATGGAGAACAGGCAAGGAGTGATTGTGAGAGGGGCAGAGACAGAAAAAAAAGGAGGGGGAATAAATAAGGGATGGGATAAGAAGGGGAGGAAGGGCATTAATGGAACTTAGAGAAATCAATGTTCATGCCATCAGGTTGGAGGCTACCCATACGGAATATAAGGTGTTGTTCCTCCAACCTGAGTGTGGCTTCATCTTGACAGTAGAGGCGGCCATGGATAGACATATCAGAACGGGAATGGGATGTGGAATTAAAATGCGTGGAGACTGGGAGATCCTGCTTTCTCTGGCAGACAGAGCGTAGGTGTTCAGTAAAACGGTCTCCCAATCTGCATCGGGTCTCACCAATATATAAAAGGCCACACTGGCAGCACCACAGTATACACACCAGCCGACTCGCAGGTGTCGCCTCATCTGGAAGGACTGTCTGCGGCCCTGAATGGTGGTGAGGGAGGAAGTGTACGGGCAGGTGTAGCACTTGTTCCGCTTACAAGGATAAGTGCCAGGAGGGAGATCGGTGGGAAGGGATGAGGGGGACAAATGGACAAGGGAGTTTTGTAGGGAGCAATCCCTGCGGAAAGCAAAAGGGCGGGGGGGGGGGGGGGAAGGAAAGATGTGCTTGGTAGTGGGATCCCGTTGGAGGTGGTGGAAATTACAGAGAATTATATGTCGGACCTGGAGGCTGGTGGGGTCGTAGGTGCGGACAAGGGGAACCCTATCCTGAGTGGGGTGGCGGGCAGATGGGGTGAGGGCAGATGTGCATGAAATGGGAGAGATGCGTTTGAGAGCAGAGTCGATGGTGGAGGAACGGAAGCCCCTTTGTTTAAAAAAGGAAGACATCTCCTTCATCCTGGAATGAAAAGCCTCACCCTGAGAGTAGATGCGGCAGAGACAGAGGAATTGTGAGAAGGGGATGGCATTTTTGCAAGAGACAGGGTGGGAAGAGGAATAGTCCAGGTAGCTGTGAGAGTCAATAGGCTTATAGTAGGTATCAGTAGGCAAGCCGTCTCCCGAGATGGAGACAGAAAGATCAAGAAAGGAGAGGGAGGTGTTGGAAATGGACCAGGTAAATTTGAGGGCAGGGTGAAAGTTGGAGGCAAAGTTAATGAAGTCAACGAGGTCAGCATGCGTGCAGGAGGCAGTACCAATGCAGTCATCGATGTAGCGAAGGAAAAGAGGGGGACGGATACCTGTATAGGCTTGGAACATGGACTGTTCCACAAAGCCAACTAAAAGGCAGGTTATAGATTGTGACATATATGTACTTCAATAATAAACTTACCTGAACTTAAGACAATGTGACATTTGCGGGTGTGAATTGGGATGATGTTTTCGCAGGGAAATGTACTATGGACATGTGGTCGATGTTTAATGATATTTTGCAGGATGTTAGGGATAAATTTCTCCCGGTGAAGAAGATAAAGAATGGTAGAGTGAAGGAACCATGGGTGACAAGTGAAGTGGAAAATCTAGTCAGGTGGAAGAAGGCAGCATACATGAGGTTTAGGAAGCAAGGATCAGATGGGTCTATTGAGGAATATAAGGTAGCAAGAAAGGAGCTTAAGCAGGGGCTGAGAAGAGCAAGAAGGGGGCATGAGAAGGCCTTGGCGAGTACGGTAAAGGAAAACCCTAAGGCATTCTTCAATTATGTGAAGAACAAAAGGATGACAGGAGCAAAGGTAGGACCGATTAGAGATAAAAGTGGGAAGATGTGCCTGGAGGCTGTGGAAGTGAGCAAGGTGCTCAATGAATACTTCTCTTCGGTATTCACCAATGAGAGGGAACTTGATGATGGTGAGGACAATATGAGTGAGGTTGATGTTCTGGAGCATGTTGATATTAAGGGAGAGGAGGTGTTGGAGTTGTTAAAATACATTAGGACAGATAAGTCCCCGGGGCCTGACGGAATATTCCCCAGGCTGCTCCACGAGGCAAGGGAAGAGATTGCTGAACCTCTGGCTAGGATCTTTATGTCCTCATTGTCCACGGGAATGGTACCGGAGGATTGGAGGGAGGCGAATGTTGTCCCCTTGTTCAAAAAAGGTAGTAGGGATAGTCTGGGTAATTATAAGACCAGTGAGCCTTACGTCTGTGGTGGGAAAGCTGTTGGAAAAGATTCTTAGAGATAGGATCTATGGGCATTTAGAGAATCATGGTCTGATCAGGAACAGTCAGCATGGCTTTGTGAAGGGCAGATTGTGCCTAACAAGCCTGATAGTGTTCTTTGAGGTGGTGACCTGGCATATAGATGAGGGTAGTGCAGTGGATATGATCTACATGGATTTTAGTAAGGCGTTTGACAAGGTTCCACACGGTAGGCTTATTCAGAAAGTTAGTAGGCGTGGGATCCAGGGAAGTTTGGCCAGGTGGATTCAGAATTGGCTTGCCTGCAGAAGGCAGAGGGTCATGGTGGAGGGAGTACATTCAGATTGGAGGGTTGTGACTAGTGGGGTCCCACAAGGATCTGTTCTGGGACCTCTACTTTTCGTGATTTTTTTATTAACGACCTGGATGTGGGGGTAGAAGGGTGGGTTGGTAAGTTTGCACGCGACACAAAGGTTGGTGGTGTTGTAGATAGTGTAGAGGATTGTCAAAGATTGCAGAAGACATTGATAGGATGCAGAAGTGGGCTGAGAAGTGGCAGATGGAGTTCAACCCGGAGAAGTGTGAGGTGGTACACTTTGGAAGGACAAACTCCAAGGCAGAGTACAAAGTAAATGGCAGGATACTTGGTAGTGTGGAGGAGCAGAGGGATCTGGGGGGTACATGTCCACAGATCCCTGGAAGTTGCCTCACAGGTAGATAGGGTAGCTAAGAAAGCTTATGGGGTGTTAGCTTTCATAAGTCGAGGGATAGAGTTTAAGAGACACTATGTTATGATGCAGCTCTATAAAACTCTAGTTAGGTCACACTTGCAGTACTGTGTCCAGTCTGGTCGCCTCACTATAGGAAGGATGTGGAAGCATTGGAAAGGGTACAGAGGAGATTTACCACGATGCTGCCTGGTTTAGAGAGTATGGATTATGATCAGAGATTAAGGGAGCTAGGGCTTTACTCTTTGGAGAGGAGGAGGATGAGAGGAGACATGATAGAGGTGTACAAGATATTAAGAGGAATAGACAGAGTGGACAGCCAGCGCCTCTTCCCCAGGGCACCACTGCTCAGTACAAGAGGACATGGCTTTAAGGTAAGGGGAGGGAAGTTCAAGGGGGATATTAGAGGAAGGTTTTTCTCTCAGAGAGTGGTTGGTGCGTGGAATGCACTGCCTGAGTCAGTGGTGGAGGCAGACACACTAGTGAAGTTTAAGAGACTACTAGATAGGTATATGGAGGAATTTAAGGTGGGGGGTTATATGTGAGGCAGGGTTTGAGGTTCAGCACAACATTATGGGCTGAAGGGCCTGTAATGTGCTGTACTATTCTATGTTCTGATGCATTTCTGTTTCTGTCAATTAATTCTCTTCTGCTGTACTTATGGTAGAAATACATAGCTTACAATGAATAGAAAAGCATTTCCGATGGGCATAACCACTTAAATACTAATACAATTGGCCCTCCTTATCCACGGGGGATTGGTTCCGGGACACCCCGCGGATACCAAAACACGAGGATGCTCAAGTCCCTTATATAAAATGGCGTAGTATTTGCATATAACCTACGTACATCCTCCCGTATACTTTAAATCTTCTCTAGATTACTTATAATACCTAATACAATGCAAATGCTATGTAAATAGTTGTCACACTGTATTGTTTAGGGAACAAGGATGCTTTGGAGGAGGCTCAATAATACTAAAGTCAGATTCTGTGGAGATTGAGGGCGGAGGACCACTTCGGCAAACGACATGCCAGTTTTCAAAAGATCTAAGATTTCTACTTTCACGGCAAGAGATAACACTTTATGCTCCCTTTTAGCCTTTGAGGAATTGCTTTGACCACTTAATTGATTTTTAGGAGCCATTTTTTCACAGAAACAAAGTAGCGACCGAATGAGATGCGAGGCCAACAATGCTCAAACAATGAGTGCTGGAGAGAGAACTTCCGGGTTTTCCCGATCTGTGGTTGGTTGAATTCGCGCATGTGGAACCCGCAGATTAGGAGGGCCGACTGTATAGTTTATGACTATAACTGTTGATGTGAATTACAACTATTATTCACATATGCACAGTAAACTAGTCCTTCTTTAACATGGAAAATAATTAAACATGTAGTTTTTAAAAAATCACTCACAAATAAGAGGGGCAGAGCTAAGTTATGATGGCGCTAAATGGTGACTCCATTGCTTGCATCTTCGGAAACAGCTCTATTTCTAACTTTGATATCTCTTTTTTTCACCCCTTTCAAGATTCTTTTGAAGACCCTGACCTGGAGTTACACGCTGACTTTGGCTCTTTGCGGGAATGAGGCCCACTATCAGGACCTCACAACCGCCCGTTTCTTGATATCTCGAGGACGTGGCCTGGAAGGTGAGTGCACCTTCAAGGTTCCGGATTTTCGTGGCTCTGGAGACAGGATGAATCAAGGCTGGTGCCACTGCCTGATGCGTTGCAGGAGAACACTGAAGATCGGAAGCAGCGGGTGAACACCGAAGATCAGAAGCAGCGGGTTTGCTGCTGGCTACGTGCCCAGAGACCCGAGCTCTTTGGGCACAAGGCATGGAAAAAGCGACACAAGAGACAAAATTTTTAACACCATAAATCAGTGATTTGCTTGTTAGGTCTCCTCTCTTGGTGTGAAACGGGGTCACCTCTTTTTCCGTTATTAGAGAGAGGGAGAGAGCCTGTGGTATGTCAAATACCGGGAGACCAAGTAGTCTTTTGGGAACTGCAAGTCTGTGCCTTATTGATGCCTTGCTGCACGCTTGAGTGCTCGTGGGGGGGGGGGGGACGGGGGACAGGACGCGGATGGTTTATTGCTGGTGGGGAAAGGGGAATCATTGCCTTGCTGCTGCTTGTGCGTGGGGGGGGGGGGTGGGGGGAGGCTTTAGGGTTCCATACATTTTACTGTCATTTATTTTTGTGGATTTTGCGGAAAAAAAAGTATTCCAGGATGTATCTTGTATACATTTCTGTGACATTAAATGTACCTACTGAAACCTAGAAAACATACAGCACAATACAGGCCCTTCAGCCCACAAAGTTGTGCCGAACATGTCCCTACCTTAGAAATTACTAGTTACCCATAGCCCTCTATTTTTCTAAGCTCCATGTATCTATCAAGAAGTTTCTTATAAGATCCTATCGTATCCACCTCCACCACTGTTGCCGACAACCCATTCCACACACTCACCACTCTCTGAGTAAAAAATTTACCCCTCACATCTCCTCTGTACCTACTCCCAAGCACCTTAAACCTGTGCCCTCTTGTGGCAGCCATTTCAGCCCTGGGAAAAAGCCTCTGACTATCCACACAATCAATCCCTCTCATCTCCTTATACAACTCTATCAGGTCACCTCTCATCCTCCATCGCTCCAAGGAGAAAAGGCCGGGTTCACTCAACCTGTTTCCACAATCCAGGCAACGCCCTTGTAAATCTCCTCTGCACCCTTTCTATGGCTTCCACATCCTTCCTGTAGTGAGGCGACCAGAACTGAGTACAGTACTTCAAGTGGGGTCTGACCAGTGCCTGTATAGCCGCGACATTACCTCTCGGCTCCTAAATTCAATTCCACGATTGATGAAGGCCAATACACTGTATGCCTTCTTAACCGTAGAGTCAACCTGCGCAGCAGCTTTGAGTGTCCTATGGACTCGGACCCCAAGATCCCTCTGAACCTCCACACTGCCAAAAGTCTTACCATTAATACTATATTCTGCCATCATATCATATTTGACCTACCAAAATGAACCACTTCACATTTATTTGGGTTGAACATCGCCGCTTCTCAGCCCAGTTTTGCATCCTATCAATGTCCCACTGTAACCTCTGACAGCCCTCTACACTATCCACAACACACCCAACCTTTGTGTCATCAGCAAACTTATTAACCCATCCATCCACTTCCTCATCCAGGTCATCTATATATAAAAAAAATCACAAAGAGTAAGGGTTCCAGAACAGATCCCTGAGGCACTCTATTGTTTATCAACCTCCATGCAGAATATGACCCATCTACAACCACTCTTTGCCTTCTGTGGGCAAGACAGTTCTGGATCCACAAAGCAATGTCCGCTTGGATCCCATACCTCCTTACTTTCTCAATAAATCTTGCATAGGGTACCTTATGAAATGCCTTGCTGAAATCCACATACACTACATCTACTGCTCTTCCTTCATCAATGCGTTTAGTCACATCCTCAAAAAATTCAATCAGGTTCGTAAGGCACGACCTGCCCTTGACAAAGCCATGCAGATTACGCCTAATCATATTATACCTCTCCAAATGTTCATAAATCCTGCCTCTCAGGATCTTCTCCATCAACTTACCAACCACTGAGGTAAGACTTACTGGTCTATAATTTCCTGGGGTAACTCTACTACCTTTCTTGAATAAGGGAACAACGTCTGCAACCCTCCAATCCTCTGGAACCTCTCCCATCTGCATTGATGATGCAAAGATCATCGCCAGAGGCTGAGCAATCTCCTCCCTCGCCTTCCACAGTAGCCTGGGGTACATCTCATCCAGTCCTAGCAACTTATCCAACTTGATGCTTTCCAAAAGCTCCAGCACATCCTCTTCCTTAATAACTACATGCTCAAGCTTTTCAGTCCACTGCAAGTCATCACTACAATCACCAAGATCCTTTTCCAAAGCAAACAATGAAGTATTCATTAAGTACTTCTGCTATTTCCTCCAGTTCCATACACACTTTCCTACTGTCACACTTGATAGGTCCTATTCTCTCACATCTTATCCTCTTGCTCTTCACATACTTGTAGAATGTCTTGGGGTTTTCCTTAATACTGCCCGCCAAGGCCTTCTCATGGTCCCTTCTGGCTCTCCTAATTTCCTTCTTAAGCTCCTTCCTGTTAGCCGTATAATTTTCTAGATCTCTAACATTACTGAGCTCTCTGAACCTTTCGAAAGCTTTTCCTTTTTTTCTTGACTAGATTTACTACAACCTTTGTACGCCACAGTTCCTGTACCCTACCATAACTTCCCTGTCTCATTGGAATGTACCTATACAGAACTCTACACAAATATCCCCTGATCATTTGCCACATTTTCTTCCGTACTTTTCCCTAAGAACATCTTTTCCCAATTTAAGCTTCCATTCCTGCCTGATAGCCTCATAAGTCCCCTTACTCCAATTAAATGCTTTTCCAACTTGTCTGTTCCTATCTCTCTCCAATGTTATTGTAAAGGAGATAGAATTATAATCACTATCTCCAAAATGCTCTCCCACTGAGAGATCTGACACCTGACCAGGTTCATTTCCCAATACCAAATCAAGTACAGTCTCTCCTCTTGTAGGCTTATCTACATTTTGTATCATGAAACCTTCCTGAACACAGCTAACAAACTCCACCCCATCTAAACTCCTTGGTCTAGGCAGATGCCAACTGATATTTGGGAAATTAAAATCTCCCACCATGACAACTCTGTTATTGTTACACCTTTCAAGGATCTGTTTCCCTATCTGCTCCTCGATATCCCTGTTACTATTGGGCGGCCTATAAAAAACACCCAGCAGAGTTAGTGACCCCTTCCTGTTCCTAACCTCCACCCACAGAGACTCCATATACAATCCCTCCATGACGTCCACCTTTCTGCAGCCATTACACTATCTATGATCAACTGCCACGTCCCCACCTCTTTTGGCTCCGTCCCTGTCCTTTCTGAAACATCTAAAACCCGACACTTGAATTAACCATTCCCTGAGCCATCCAAGTCCCTGTAATGGCCACCACATCATACCTCCAAGTAATGATCCATGCTCTAAACTCATCCGCTTTGTTCACAATACCCCTTGCATTAAAATAGACACATCTCAAACCGTCGGTCTGAGCGCATCCTTTCTCCATCACCTGCCTATCCTCCCTCACACACAGTCTCCAAGCTTTCTCTATTTGTGAGCCAACCTCCTCTTCCCCAGTCTCTTTAGTTCGGTTCCCACCCCCCAACAGTTCTAGTTTAAACTCTCCCCAGTACCCTTAGCAAACCTCCCCGCCAGGATGTTGGTCCCACTGGGATTCAAGTGCAACCCGTCCCTTTTGTACAGGTCACACCTGCTCCAAAATAGGTCCCAATGATCCAGAAATCTGATAATGATAAACTGATAAAGGTCACCATGGCCTTTCTTTAATTCCTAAATGATAATTAATGTTGTGGATTATTTTTTCCTTATTCAATCATAGGATGTGGACATTACTGGCTAGGCTGATTGCCCACGACTTGGTCCTGGATATAACTCCTAACCTTCCAGAGAAATAGAGTTATGTACATTCGCTGGTTTAACATACACAGCCTATACTATGAAAGGACAGTCAGCTTCCTTGTCACCATAACTTGAACTTATATTACTTAGTTGCCATGATCTGATATCTCAATTAGCATTCCAGATTCTGGTTACTAAGTCAATAATACAACAATTACTTTACTGTAGACATTGTTTCTAGACTCAATTATCTCACCACACCTCTCCCCAAGAAGCATTGAACGTTTTTAAACCAGGTATTACCTCTTCAATGGGTATATGTTTAACCAATCCACTGACAACAGTTCTTGGATTTGTTTCACCAACATCAACTTCTTCCACATACAGTGAGTCAGCATCAGGGTGCTTTTTAGCAGTGATGATACGTCCAATGCGTAGGTCTAAACGAGAAACGTCGATTGGTTTGGAATCATCGCCACCTCCCGTTGTCTGTTTCTTCTCTTTCTTTTCTCCTGCAAATATAAAAGAATCAATGGTAGAACATTTCAAGAAGTATGTTTCTATTAGTAACATATGGGGGGGGGGGGGGGCATCTGCTTTCATTCAAAATAACAGTCTGCAATTTACAAAACAGTTTGAGATGTGCAACATCTTCTGCCGTAAAACAGTTAAAGAAAGCAGTACTGAAATGAGAGGATAGAGTCTTTTTTTAAGGTTATGAATCTCATTGCAGTAATACTGCATTATTCAACAATAAGCTTGTATGTTGTAGGACTAGGAACAATTTCAAAAGTCCTTTTGAAAAACTAAAAAATACACTAAGCTTGCAAAAAAAAGCATGAAATCAACTCTACAAGGACAATCTTAAAACTGTCCACCAACTATACAGTACATCCTAATGCTCTAATTGAAGACAGTCCGTCTCTGACCACCAAATAGATTAAGCCCATTGAGATAACTGTAACCAAGCCCTGAACAGATCTGAGTCACTGTGGCTTTTGTGCTTCAACAAAAATTAAACATGCTTTTAAAATTATACATGAACCACCAAGGCTCATCAATAAAATCTTACAACCACTGAAAGTTTTACAAGGTACAAGGTTCAACCATGATATAATAGAAAGCCAAGGGAAGAACTGTTCTACCGTGTCATTACATAAGGAGAAAGATGCTGGGCTCTGCATCCAAATTTGAGAATAATATTAAAGTAAAAAAACCTTGGGTTCAGGAAGGATTTCAAACATTTTAAAAACCTACCCATAATGTTACAAAAACCTCTCAGAAGTACCATTATGTCAAGATTTGGTTTTTCCAATCAGTGTTGACCATTTTCACCATCCAAAAAACCACTAATTTGGATGCAATTAACAAAATGTGAAATTCTCCACCAAACTATTGACTTCTTTGAAAGCTCCCAATTTCTCAGTGGGTACACAAAACATCAGTTGTGGACATCTTTACAGTAAAATGCTGGTAGTAAAATACTTAAAATAACTAGTAGATCTTACATTCTTCGAAATAGTTCAGTGTGGAGATATGACACTTTACGCCACAGTGGGACATGCTGCATAAAATGCACAATCTTGAATCAAAGGAGGAAACTTCCAGGAGAAAAAATGCTTCAAGAACATTCTCAAAGTTCTCATAAAAAATACGATACCTTCACTGAAGCATGGTAAACAGCAGCCCTTTACCTCAGAATTGAAGAGCAGCATCTGGAAAGGTCATAAGCACAAAGGGGCCATGTGCAAACTGTTGAATAAACACAACATCCCACTTGCCCCAATCCATTAAGCCCCTGGATCAAAATACAGAAGAAATTTGAAAGGAAGGGCAAAATATCTGGAAGTCGCCTATTGGCACAGAAGAACTGTCAGTCTGAATATGAATCTTGGTTCAGAATCAAATCCCAGGGTGGTTTTGCTTTGTCAAAAGAGAAATGATTCTGGGTTTGCTATTATTGAAAATAACTTGTTATAATCAGTAGGTCATAGACACAGATATGGACTGCTATGAAGACATGAAATTAATTTGTCAGCTTGCTTGACCAAAATGGAAGAGCACCTTTTGTTTTAATTACAATTTTTCAATTGTTTTTAAAGATTTGCTATTTGGACCTCTGCAATTTATCAGGCAATAGTCATTAAGGCGGCCCACATTATTCTTCTTAGGCACTGGTATAATTGTTGCCTTTTTGAAGCAAGTGGGAACTTCCGCTCATAGCAGTGAGAGGCTGAAGATGTCCTTGAATACTCCTGCTAGTTGCTTGGCACAGGTTTTCAGAGCCTTACCAGGTACTCCACTTGGACCTTCTGCCTTGTGAGGGTTCACTCTCTTTAAAGACAGCCTAACATCAGCCTCTGAGACAAGAGATCATAGGGTCATCATGTGCAGCAGGGATCTTCACAGCTGTAGTTGTGTTCTCCCTTTCAAAGCAGGCATAGAGGGCGCTGAGTTCATCTGGTAGAGAAGCATCGCTGCCATTCATGCTATTTGGTTTCATTTTGTGGAAATTAATGTCTTGCAAACCCTGCCAGAGTTGCCGTGCATCTGATGTCGCCTCCAACCTTGTTCAAAATTGTCTCTTCACCCTTGAAATACCCCTCCGGAAATTATAACTGGTTTTCTGATACAGGCCTGGGTTGCCAGACTTGAAAGCCACAGATCTAGCCTTCAGCAGATGACATACCTCCTGGTTCATCCACCCACAGCTTTTGGTTTGGGAATGTACAGTAAAGTCTTCGTAGGCACGCACTCATCCACACAGGTTTTAATGAAGTTGGTAATGAAGCTGGTTCGCAGATGAATCCCTGAATAAAGTCCAGTCCTCCAATTCAAAGCAGTCCTGTAGGCGCTGTTGTGCTTCCTTTGTCCACACCTTCTTGGTCCTCACTACCGGTGCTGCAGTCTTCAGTCTCTGCCTATACTCAGGGAGTAGAAGTACAGCTAAGTGATCAGACTTCCCAAAGTGAGGCGTGAAATAGCACGGTAGGCATTCTTGATGGTGGTGTACAATGGTCCAGTGTGTTGTTTCCTCTGGCATTGCAAGTGATCTGTTGATGGTAATTGCTTAGTGATTTTTTTCAGACTGGCCTGGTTAAAACCTCCCAAAACGATGGTGAAGGTGTTAGGATGCGCTGTTTCGTGCAATGCTGATCCCATTGCTCAGATCCTGCTTGACACTGGTCCGAGGTGGAATGTAAACTGCTACCAGAATGACCCCAGAGAACTCCTGTGGTAGGTAAAAAGGATGGCACTTTACTGCTGGTTTTTTCAGGTCTGGTGAACAGAATTGGGACAGCACTGATATATTTGTGCATTAAGAAGAGTTGATGACGAGGCATACTCCCCCATTGCAGGTTGATAGGGTAGTTAAGAAAGCCTTAGGGATGCTAGGTTTCATTAACAGGGAGATTGAGTTCAAGAGTAGAGAGGTCATGTTGCAACTCTACAAATCTCTGGTGAGACTGCACTTAAGAGTATTGTGTTCAATTCTGGACACCTCATTATAGGAAGGATGTGGAAGCTATGGAGAGGGTGCAGAGGAGATTTACCAGGATGTTGCCTGGATTGGAGAACAAGTCATACGAAGCAAGGTTAGCAGAGCTGGGACTTTTCTCTTTGGAGCATAGAAGAATGAGAGGGGACTTGATAGAGGTCTACAAGATTATGAGAGGCATAGATAGGGTGGATAGTTAGTACCTGTTTCCCAGGGCACCAATAGCAAACACCAGAGGGCATATGTACAAAATTAAGGGAGGGAAGTTTAGGGGAGACATCAGGGGTAAGTTTTTTTTTATTACACAGAGGGTTGTGAGTGCCTGGAATGACTTGCCAGGGATGGTGGTGGGAGCTAAAACATTAGAGGTATTTAAGAGCCTCTTGGACAGGCACATGGATGAAAGAAAAATTGAGGGTTATGGGGTAGTGTGGGTTTAGTACTTTTTTTAAGGATTATATGGGTCGGCACAACATGGAGAGCTGAAGGGCCTGTACTGTGCTGTAGTGTTCAATGGTTCTATCGCTGCTTTTGAGAGACTCTATAGATCTATCCTGACAGTACATAGTAAACCTGTCAACGTGGATCGCTGCACCTGGTAGGGAACGAGTTAATCAGGATTCCATGAAACAAAGGACACATGCGGTCCTAATGTCCCTGATTCAGCACACTAGCTCTGAGATCATCGATTTTATTCGTCAAGTTCACCAGCAAGATAGGCGGTATAGGGAGTTTAAAACCCCATTTCCTTATACGCACTTGTAGCCCCGATCTACACCTGCGTCTCCTCTGAGGTGTCCTCCGTGGGCACCTCCGACCACAATCGGTGTTGTTTCCTTTGGATTTAAGCAGCGATAGTTCATTAAGATATCCTTGTTGACTGTACTGACCTTGGAAGCTGAAACAGGAATATTTAATCATATCCATTGAGAGTACTACTGCTACTCGAGTCGCGCCTAGGCACCCTGGAAGTACCTCATCAGCTTCAAACTTCCCCTGCAACTCATGTCCTCAAGTCCTGGCAATATCCTTGTAAATATTCTCTGTACTCTTTCAATCTTATTGTTATCTTTCCTGTAAGCAGGTGACCAGAACAGAATTGCACACAATACTTGTATTATTTAGGGTTTAACTACCTTTTTTATCTTGTTTCTTGTCTGGTTTATCTTTCTTTTTCTTGTCTTCATTCACTTCTGATGTTTTTGTATTTGCATTTGCCGTAGTCACTTGGGTTTGTGGAGGCAAACATGTTGCAGGAGTGGACTGAACTGAAGTCTCTGTTGGATGTGGAATTTGTTTCACTGGAAAACAAAACATTTTGATATTGGAGGTTAAAACAACTTTTAGCTGCACACTTTCACCCTATAACCTTTTATAAAAAAAAGTCTGGCTAATTGAAAAACAATCAGAGAGTTATTCTATTTTCAAATAAGTCTTATAATAGTATATTTTAATGTTAAAAAAGCAACAATTGGTGTGCTGAGCCATTGAAAATTAAAAGATGTTTTACCTATTCAAAATAACTAAAGCGATCATAGCTGTAGTTTAATTAACAAACTTCATTTACCTCAACTGGATACCTTCACTCGCCTGAACACTGAAATTATTGTGCAACCTATGGACTCACACTCTACAACTCATGTTCTCAGTATTATTTACTTACTTATTTATTATTTTTATGTATTTGCACAATTTGTCTTCTTTTACACATTGGTTGTTTGTCAGTCTATGTGTATAGTATTTTATTGATTCCATTTCATTTCTTCATTTTACTGTGCATGCCTACAAGAAACTGAATTTCAGGGTAGTATATGGTGACTTACAGTGTGTGTAAGTTGATAACAAATTTATTTTGAACTTTTGAACCAGGAAGTACCTTTTAGGCTGCATTCCATTAAAAGTTGTACCCTATTAACAAAAGCACTAGGGGCTTTAGGAAAGAGTGATAGAACTGGAGGCAACTGCAGATAATTGATATGGAAGGAGAGAGTCAGTCAATTTTCCAAATTAACATTGAAGGTGCGCCACTCTTTATACTTACACCAATTCATATAAAACTAGTTGTGAAAATTGCATTCAAGAGTGATAAACAAAATTAGAATAATCAAAGCTGAACCAATCTAGAGTAACAAAGACCTAAATTACCCAAGAGTTCTTGAGCAGAGTCCCAAAAGAGCAAAGCATGGAATAATTAGACTATCCCAGCAATTAAGTATTGGTCTAAACCTTACAGTGCAGTTAAGATCACCAGGCTCGATCTGCATTCTGACAAAAGGACTAAGTGTGCTGCAGAAATTCAGTATGGTTACCTACTGGCATCCATTCAATGTCAATTAGAATTAGGCAACAAATATCAGGGTTTGTAAAGAATTGAAATAATTTGAGCTTAAACCTTAACTTCTGAAAGAACGTATGTAAAAATAGTAAGTGAACAAGGGAAAAAAGAGTTACTTTGTCTTTCAAAAAAAAAATTTCAAGGAGAAGATGAAGAACAACAAATTCAGGAGGTACCATCTTAATGAAAAGATGCCATCAGATATACATTATAGGACAGGAATAAAACCTGCCACCGGTTCCGATAAGTTGCTTGTTAACTGAAAGACAAATCCAAGTAGGAAAACATTATCTGTATGGAAAAGGCAGCAACATCCCCAACAATCATAGTTAGTACAGTGGCTTATATGAATCAATAGTGACAAAAGCAGGTGATTCAATACTTCAGGATATCACTGAGAGTCAGAGAATCCAAATGATAAGAAACAAAAGCATTGCACAAGTTAAAAGAAAAAGACCTGTGAAATTAACCAAATTGCCAGAAAAATCAAGAGATATGAAAGTCCATTAATAGTTTATTCAGGTTATTTAAGCTGGTAAGTGGTTCTTATTATATCTGATGTTATTAAGCCTGAATTTATACCTTAACAATTATAGTATAAAAGCAGATCAAAAACAAGCATAGGTTTTGGAATTAGGCAGCAACCTATGAAAAGAGAAGTAGTTAAAGTTTCAGGTCTACGACAGGGACAGGGAAAAAAATGAAAACAAGTTAGGTTTCAGAGGCAGCAAAGGCATGAAATACATCCCTGAAAGGGAAACCAAATGATATAGCGGTAGGATTAGCAGTTAGAATCAGAGGATGCTCCATTGTCTGGGAGAAAATATTTCCATTTCCTGAATGGTTTTAGTGAAATATATGTTTTTTTAAAACAATCCACTTCCATACAATTTTAACAGTCCCTAATTCAGTTTTTTGAACTTGAATTCCCCAGCTGTCATGGGATACAAACAGGTGTTCCTTAATAAAAAGGCAGAACTCTGGTTGGTCAGTTTATTGACTTAACTACCATGTCAACCTACCATTACTTGATAAACTTATGAATTTCTTTGAATCCTTTGAGTCTGTTACATAATTTATTAAGATCAACGCTGATCAAAAACAACCTTCCAAGTGAGAAGAATTGCTTGTTCCCACTCTCTCTCTCTGTCCAATGGTGATAGTGCCATTTTACAGAACTATCACCATATCCCTTGATTGTCTTAATATCCAAAATCTGGCTTGAATGAAATTAGTGCTCAAGCCTCCATAGTTCTCCAGGGTAAAGCATTCTAGTTCACTGACTAAAGTAATGTCATTGAAAGTCATACAGCATGAAAACAGGCCCTTTAGCTCATGTTGACCTTTAAAGACCAATTTACACCAATCCTGTTTCTGTTCTCTCCACATTCCCATCAATTTCTTCCACCACCCCACGATTCTACCAGACCCCACACATCCAAGGATTAGAGATTGAATAACCTACCAAACCACCTGCCTTTGGGTTGTGCAGGAAAACAGTATACCTGGAGGAAATCCACACAATCAGAGCAGGAACATGCCAATCTGCAGACAACATTACATCAGGCTTGAATACAGGTCACTGGGGTTATAAGGTAGCAATTCCTTTACTGAGTTCTCAAAAGCCTACCTCCTGATCTCATACTATGCTCTCTAGTCCTAGACTCCTTAGCCATGACTTGCCCTCAGATTCTTAAATTCTAATTCCTTTAAGTTTTAATGAGATCTTCTCTTCTTCTTTCAAATCCTAGGGAATAGTTCAATTTACAAAATCTCTCATCACAGAGCAAATCAGAATTTTTACTACATTCCTTCTAAGTAAGGGGCATCCTACCTCACATAGACCAAAACTATACATAATATTTCAGGTGTGCTCTCACCAAGGGCCTATATAATTGCAATAGACTTCTTTATTCCCAGAATCAAACTCTTGTTATGAAGTTTGAGATACGATTTCCATCCCCCTCCAATCAATGCTGTATCTGCATTTTGTCCCTCAAATTTAACATACCAAAGACTTTTACAGCATCTTTGTCCTTTATACTCTCCTTTTTTGTTTAGTTCTTCAAAATCCAAGACATCACACTTTTTCACATCATAGTCTATCTGCCATATTCTCTCCCCAGCATTGTCTCTACCTTCTGAAGCAAATTTATTCCCTACACCATACTCACAAGTTGTGCTTCTAGCTTAGTATTGCAAGTATATGTTGAAACATGTCATTTGGCGTCTTCGGGTACACTGAAATAGATTGATTACAGCTAGGTTTCAAGCACCACACCACACCCTACTAGACGCAACCTTCCAAGTGGGAAGAAATGCTTGCTCAGACTTTGTTAACTAATCTCCTGTGCGAGACTTTCAAGTGCCTTCAGAAAATCCAAACGGAACATATTCACAGGCTATCTTTTCTCAATTCTAGTCACAACTTCCCATATCATGAGATAATTTGGAATGGAAAAACAAAGATTTAAGAACAGTTTAAGAAAGAATTTTGTACATTCAAGCAGTTTTTTGACTGTTTATCTGTGAAACCGCTAAGCATTTTGAAACGGACATAAAACACAAAATATTGCAGATGTTGGAATCTGAAGCAACATAACAATATGCTGCCTGAGTACCTGGATTCCTTCAGGTGTTTTCTGTGTTAAAAGAAAATATACTATTTAATTTAGTAAGAAGACAGAACAGATGTGCAAACAAACACTGGGAGATTCTGCAGATGCCAGAAATCCAGAGTTACTCAGAGTTACTGAGTTACTGGAGGGACTCAGCAGGTCAGGCAGCATCTATGGAAATGAATAAACAATTGACCATTTGGTGAAATGCAGGTATAGCATTTCTGTTGTCTGCAGATACACAGTGACAGATATTAGATCAGATGCACTATGGCTTTTGATGTTTTCTATGTTTGAATCTGAAAACCACATTTTTCTTCTTCATCACTAACAAAGACAGAGTACATCCACATTTCAAATACAATTCAGCAACATAACCCTAGATACCTCATTAATGTTCTTTTCTTTCCCCAGATATAAAAATAAAGCAAGTAATGGATCAATGATGTGGCATGATAGGCTATTCTATTTTTGTTCTAAAGTGGAATTACTGAAGTGTGATTAAGTCAAGAAACCCAGTCATCCACACCTGCCAGAGGCTGAATATTGGAATGAAGCCATTGCTATGGTTTAACAATGTTCTTGATGGGGTAATTTGGAATTAAGCCAATGTGGTTTAGGAATCACAATTACATTTTGAAAACAGGATAATAAATTGGCAAAATAAATTACCTTTAAAATTCATAATTTCTTCAAAATGTTATTTTAAGGTTGATATGCCAGCAGATGTAAAACCTAATTGCACATAGCTTGTCACTGCAATATTTTAAAACACCACAATGGCAATTAGTGGATGAAAACAATAGATGAAATTTGTATCCCCCTTAATTTTAGTCAGATTTATCACCGTCAATTTAAATCAATCAAGTGATTGACAAAAAATGCTGATAATACAAGTTGTGATATAAACAATAATGATGAATTTACTTTTTTCAAGGTGCTATGTATGGTCTTATAGAAAGGCAAAACGGGTGCAAGGAACTGAAAGAACTATTCCAGGTTCTATTTCTTATGTTCTGTATTTAATTTGTCATAATTTGGTAAACTTATTCTGACACACTATCTCTAGATAATCTTGTGGCAAGGAGAAAGAAACACAAATCAACTGAAGGAGAAAAATAAATCACTTAGGTAATTCTCCATTATCCTTTTCAAAGGTAATCAAAGTTCCAGGAAAATATGCAAATTTGCAATATTAAATCGATAAAATACATAGTTAATAAATTCAACTTTCATAATCAATTTCATTTTTCCAAATATTTTGCATGTGTGCTTATGGTGGTAATTTCCTTGACGGCACAAAGACCTACCTCCATTACGGATCTCAGCTTCAATGAGATTCTGCTTTAAATCTTCAATTTCCTTCTTTAACTTAGCATTTTCAACCCGAAGTCGCTTTTCTTCTCTTTGGGATGCCTGTAGGACTTATTTGCCAAAGAAAGATTAACAGAAAATAATTGATATACACAAAGTGAAGATCAATTAGAAAGGATACATTATTCTCTCCTTCAGAAAGTTTCAGAAAATCAATCCAATGAAGGCACAAAGGCCATTACTTTCAGCATGTGCTACAGTTTGAAGTCCTGTACCCTTGGGATTTGAAGGGGTCCAGATCAGAGAAAATGTTCTGATAAACACCTAACCTTAAACCTACATAAAACAAGCCTAACTCCTTGGCTAGTCTGTTCACTCGGCCCATCCCCTAAATTGCTCCTGCCATGAACTGGTAACTGCAAGATAATTAAGGCTACATCCACACTAGACCGGATAATTTTGAAAACACCGTTTTTGCATAAAAACGATAGGTGTCCACACTACGCATTTTTAAAAATATCTCTATCCACATTGAAACGGAGATTTCGGTGAATCTCCTACTGGGCATGCACAGGACACATCTACCGAAAAACAAGCGGCATGTTTGGTGTCAAATCTCGCTGTGAAAGTGCGCGTTTGTGTAGTTACAGACTAGAAAAACTTAAAACGACGGACAGCTGTTGACTCTCGCGCAGGAGAACTTAAAAATAGAAAAAAAAACAAATACTGGAGCATATGGAGGCAACCGACGGGGAGTTTACGGACAGATTGGCCTGGCTGACGACAAACATTGAAATACTGACTAACTCTGTTGCATTAATAAAACACCTTGTTAAATGTATAAAACATGTCTGCATCAGTATTATCTTGTATTTCCATACAATGTTACTAGGCTGTTACACGTCTATTGTCAGAGAAGTACTTGCATAAATAGGTAAACCATCTTCATACAAGGACAAAACAGGGCAAAGTGAGTATACTTATTTATTCTGTAAGTTATGGGTCAAAGTACTTGGTGAGTAAATTTCCAACTCTTCTGGCTTCAGTCTCGTTGCCGTTTGTTCTGAAATTGTTAGGTTACGTTCAAGAAAACAATGAAATAGCGCGCTGCCGTCTGACAGCGTTTTCAGAAGTCTCCGGTTACCCCATCCACACTGATCTGCCCAAGCAGCATTTTCAAAAATATCCACCCTGGAAAGCGTTTCTGAAAAGCTCCGGTTTCGGGGGACGAAAATGCCGTTTTAGTGTGGACGGAGGGTAAAAATGAAGAGAAAAAGCTTCTGTTACAGATTTATCCGGCATAGTGTGGACGTAGCCCAAGAGACTAATTTTGGAAGCAAATCGCTTAAGTGGCCTCCTGCTGTGAGCCAGCAACTTGCAGGATGTTGTCTTAATAAACCAGTTCAGTTCTTTACATACATTCCCAATCTCCTAAACATGGGAATCAACACCTCCCTTTCCAACTGGATACTTGACATCCTAACTGACAGATTACAATTAGTTAGGATAGGCATCAGCAGCAACAAAATGATCATTCTCAACATGGGTGCCCCTCAGCCTGCTACTCTATCATACACCCATGACAGTGTGGCCACATTGTGCTCCATTTCCACTTACACGTTTGCAGATGATACCATGATAATGTAATGGATCTCAACTAATGAAGAGACTGAGTACAGAAAGGAGATGGAGAGCCTAGTGACATGGTGTCATGATAACAACCTTTCCCTCAATTTCAGCAAAACAAAAGAGCTGATCATAACTTCAGGAAGGGCGAGGGGGAGCAGTGCACTTCTGTTTATATCAAGAGTGCTAGGATCGAGAGTTGAGAGCATCACCAACATCACAACAGCATGTCCTCAAAGTTCAAAGTAAATTTATTATCAAAGTATATTTGGCACCACATACAACCCTGACATTCACTTCCTTGCAGGCATACTCAATAAATCCAATAACCATAGTAGAATCAATGAAAGACTGCACCAACTGGGTAAAAAACCAGTGTGTAAAAGACAACAAACTGTGTGAAGAGTGTTAAGGTCCACAGTTTTGATTCCTGTGGATGTCACGTGGCACTATTTTTGTTTACTAAGTGTGATATATCTATGGTCTTGTTTTGCTGGAAGCTTGTAGTTTCGATTCCTGTGGGCGTCACGTGATCGTAGTTTTGCTTTGCTGGGAATCCGCAGTTTCGTTTCTATAAGCTTCACTTGATGACGTATACCAACGGTATAAAAAGAAAAACACAGACCGATTGTTAGAGATTGGGCAGTCGCTTGGTAAGGAGTCGTTAAGGAATCAACGGGAAGAGAGAGAGAGTGTGAAGATTGTAGGCTTCGAACGAACCCAAAGGACTGGGTTAGCTGGCAGCACTTTGTGCATTTCGAAATTTCGTAAAATCCATACGTGGGTTGTGGCACATACTTTTGGTTAACCCCTGCATGGTCTCCAGTGTTGTGTGGTGACCATTTCGGCAAAAGGGACATTCCCTGTCAGTTACTCTGTGAAATCTCGCTCTTCTTGGACTCTTCAGAAAAGGTACCCAGTGGCTGCAAACTACGGTAACTGTTTCTTCGAGATCGCTTCTCCGCCGTATTGTGAATCTCCAAGATCGTCTCTTCGTTGCATCGTGAATATACAAGTCTCTCCTCTCACTTATTTCATGAATCACCCGGACTTTTTAAACTGCCACTCTAAGACTGTGCGTAAGACTTTGTTAAAGATTGTTTCTAAGTTTGACTGTTAGGTAGCTATAGACACATAATGCCATTAACTTCTGTTTAAGTTAGTTGTTTGTTTAATTTTCTATACTTCTGCATAAATGTTAATAAATTTAGTTGTTTTGCAATAATTCCCCGACTCCATTCTACATCCATTGTTGCTGGTAAGTAACAAGAGGAAGAGGCAGCAATAAATACTGAGAATATGAGAAGCGAGTCTATAGGTTATGGAAACAGGTCAATGAAGTTTAGTAAAGTTATCCTGTTTGGTTTAACAGCCTGATGGCTGAGGGGTAGCAACTGTTCCTGAACCTGGTGGTGTGAGTCTTGAGGTTCTTCCTGATGGCAGTAGTGAGAAGAGGGCATGGCCTGGGCAGTGGGGGTCCCTGACGATGGATGCTGCGTTTCTGGGACAGTGCTCCATGTAGATGCACTCAATGGTTTGAAGGGCTTTACCTATGCTGTATCCACTGCTTTGTAGGATTTTCCATCCCAGGGGATTGCTATTTCCATACCAGGCTGTGATTCAGCCAGTCGATATACTCTCACCCACACACCTATGAAAGTCTGTGAAGATTCAGCATGTCATCTGAAACACTGACCAACTCCTAAGGAAGTAGAAGTGCTATCATGTTTTCCTTGTAAATGCACTTAAGTGCTGAGCCCAGGATAGGTCCTCTTAAATGATAACACCAAGGAATTTAAAGTTGCTGACCTCTGATGAAGACTGGGTCTTGGACCACTGGTTTTTCACTCCTGAGGTCAATAATAAGCTCCTTGGTTTTGTTGACTTCAACAGGTTGTTATGGCACCACTCAGCCAGATTTTTAATCTCCCTCTTATACACTGATTCATCACTACCTTTGATTTGGCCTATGACAGTGATGTTGTAAGCAAACTTGAATATGGCATTGGGCTGTGTTTAGCTACACGGTCATAAGTGTAAAGCATGCAGAGCAGGGGGCAAAGCACACAGCCTTGTGTTGCACCTGTGCTGATGGAGATTGTGTAGGAGATGTTGTTGCCAATCTGAACTGACTGGGTCTGCAAGTGAGGAAATTGAGGATCCAATTGCACAAGTATTGAGGCTAAGGTCTTGAAGCTTACTGATTAGTTTTGAGGAGATTAACATATTGAATCCTGATCCAAACACACAGACACCACAGCCAAGAAAGTTTGCCAGTGCTTTTATTTCATCAGGATGCTGAAGAAATTTGGCATCTCTCTGTTGACCCTCACCAACTTTTAATCGATGCGCCATAGAAAGCATCCGATCTGGATGCATCATGGGCTTGGTATGGAATCTTCTCTGCCTGTGTCTGAAAGAAACTTCAGAGTTGTGGACACAGCTCAACAGATCACGGAAACCAGCCTCCTCTGTATAGACTGTCTACATTCCGCAGTGCTTCGGTAAAGCAGCCAGAATAATCAAAGATGCCACCCACTTTGGACATTCCGTCTTCTCCCATGTCCAACTGGGCAGAAGATAGTAAAAGAAGATACTAAAAGCAAGTACCATCAGGCTCAAGGAAAGCTTCTATCCTGCCGTTAAAAAACTATTGAATGTTCCTGACTATCTTCCCTTACCCACCCAGGCACATCCCAACTTATGGTTTCTCTGTGACTGCTCTTGCATGTGTCAAAGTGATTTTTCATATCCCATTTAAGTTTCCAATCTATGCCAAAACCCTAACATAAAACACAAACTTCTTTGGAGTAATTAAAGCCATTAAAATGGCAAGTTAATTACTCCTCGATCCTTTTTGTGAAAGATACACTAGTTAGTTAAATTTCAGCTGAAATGCTTCAAGAACTGAACTCAGTCGATAAATCAGATTTTAAGCTTTTTTTTTTAAATCGGAAAAAAGTTCCTCCACAAACCTGGTGGCAAATTACATTTATTCTTCTACGCTGCAAGGATAAAGCTAAATAAATAGCAACTACACTACATTAAACATTCTTTTCTGCTACATTAGTGTAGAAAATTTGTTTCCCTATGCTAACATGGTTTAATAAATAAAACTAAGTTGTTAATGATCAAACTGAAGTCCACAGTCTAAAAAAACAAAAAAACCTTCATATTCAAGTGTGACATGAACACCAATCGGTGCCAAGTAACTATCTTGTACTGTGGTCTTAGTACATGGAAACAGCCAAAAATCTGTTTCACTCTGGAATATTAATCATCACAACTTCCAAACATGATTCTTGGCTACATTCCAAACTAAAGCCAGGAACATATCAAATCTGAAATGAATGCATTATTAAGTTTAACGCATTGGGCTAAAAATTCAAAATGTCTTTTTTTCGGTTTTCTCTCCATAAAGTCTTCAAAGTTGCAATTCCTACTGTTATACAGTTCTACAAACATTACCTCTCAGTACCTCAAAGCAAATCACCTTTGAATATTACATTTCACACAACAAACTTTTACAACAATTAGGAGAGATTTCTTAGGTCAGTTTTCATCTTCTTTGACCCCAAGTTTGTCATCCTATTTGACCCCAGTTGCATTTCTCACTGCACATCCCCTCTATCACTAAGGTAATCGATATCTAACCCTGCAACCGTCATTCACATTTACTGTTTTTCAGTTCATCTTGACTCAAAACCACAATCTTCCCGTTGTTAGCTCCAAACTACATTTTAATGCAATCCAGTTCAGAAACTTTTCAACCTGAAACATCTATAGGGCCTTCCCCATAGACATTGCTCGAACACTGCAGACATCCAGTAGATATTTTTTTGGCTCCAATTTCCCACTTTCAGTAAAATGAGCTCAGAGTAAACTTACGCTCTGCACACTAATATCATTGAATTCCATTCACACATCATCCTTGATGACCAACACATCTTTTGACTTTCAAACTGGAAATGGCTCAATTTTAAAATTCTTATCCAAATTTTCAAATCCCTCAACATTTTCACCCCATCTTATTTGCACAACTGTTTCTAACTAACCCTATAATGTTTTGAGATCTTAGTGTTCCCTCCAGCTCCTTGACCTAATATTGTCAGATTTCTTCACTCTTCAAAGCACTGTGTCCAAACTATCAAATCTGCTTCTTAAACTTTTTTGCCTCTTTCATCTTCATTAAGATACATTAAGTTTTTGACCAGTATTCTAGTTATCTGTCAAAATATCTTTGTGACTTGGTACTTCACTCTTTTTGATGATATTCCAGGAAGGGCTTGGGTTATTTTACCCAATTAAAGCTGTTATAAATTACTAACAGTTACTGCTCTTATCCAAGAATTACAGAGGGTGAATTATAAATACCCACTTGAGGAACTGCAGTCAATGACCTGCCACGATTTAGATTCAGAATCAACTACAGCAAGAACAAGCATCATAGATTTAGTTCAAATAATCTGAAAAATTTAAATACTATGCAACTTAATACAATGTGATACAATTTAATACATCAAGCACAATCAAGATTTACAAGTAGCTTAACATTACAGAAAAAAGATCAGCATCTCGATTGGGTTAAGGTCTGGACTCTGACTTGGCCATTCTAAACCACAAATTTTCTTCTCTTAAATCATTCTGTTATTGATTTACTCTTGCGTTTCAGATTGTTGCTTTGTTGCATCATCCAAGTTCTATTAAGCTTTAGGTGACGGATCGCTACCTTGACATTCTCCTGTAAGAGGTCTTGATACAATTTTGAATTCATTGTTCCCTCAACGATTGCAAGCTGTCCAGGCCCTGAGGCAGCAAAGCAGCCCCAAATCATGATGCTCCTTCCACCATGCCTTACAGTTGGGATGAGGTTTTGGTATGCAGTGCCCTCTTTCCTCCAAACATAACAGTATGCATTTCTGCCAAAATGTCTAACTTTTGTCTTATCTATCCACAGGATATTGTCCCAGGAATACTGTGGAACACCCTGGTGGTCTTTTGTAAACGTGAGATGTGCAGCAATTTTTCTTTTGGAGAGCATTGGTTTCCTCCGTGCTGTCCTTTCACAAACACCTCCTCCACAATCTCCATCAGCATAAGCGAACCACAAGGATATGTGCTTAGACCCCTGCTCCACTCACTTTAACACCGATGACTATGTGGCTAAGTACAGCACCAACACCATATAAAAGTTTGATGATGACACCACTGTTGTGGGCTGTATCAAAGGTGGTGATGAATCAGCATAGAGGAGGGAGACTGAAAATTTGGCCAAGTGGTGTAATAACAACAACCTCTCATTCCATGTCAGCAAGACCAAGGAACTGATTATAGACTTCAGGAGAGGGAAACCAGAGGTCCATGAGCCAGTAATCATTGAAGGATCAGAGGTGGAAAGGGTCAGTAACTTTAAATTCCTAGATGTCACCAACTCAGAGAATCTGTCCTGGACCCATCACATAATTGCAAAGAAAATACGACAGCACCTCTACTTCCTCAGGGGCCTGCGGTGATATGGCATACAATCAAGAGCCCTTGGCAAACATCTATAGATGTGAGGTGGAAAGTGTGCTGACCGGCTGCATTACAGCCTCGTATGGGAACGCCAATGCCCATGAGTGGAAAATCCTACAAAAGGTAGTGGATTCACCCCAGTACATCATGGGTAAAACCCTACCAACCACTGAACATATTGATATGAAATTTGGCCGAGAAAAGCAGTATCCATCATCAAAGATTCTCACACCGAGGCCATGCTCTTTTCTCTTTACTGCCATCAGGTACAAGTGCCTCAGGACTCTCGCCACCAGGTTCAAGAACAGTTACTACTCCTCAACCATCAGGGTCTTGAACAAAAGGGGATTACTACACTCATTCTACTTCTGGTGTTCATTCAATCGATGGTTGAAGGACTCCATCTTATTATTTCATGCTCATTATTTATTGCTATTTATTTATATTTGCATTTACACAATTTGTTGTCCATTGATCCTGTTTACAGTTACTGTTCTATAGATTCTATAGATCTGCTAGTATGCCCAAATCTAAGAGTTGGAGGGTTGTATGTGATGACACATATGTACTCTAATAATAAATATTACTTTGAACACCATTCTTGTTCAGTATTTTTCTTATAGTGGACACATTAATGGAGACTTCAGGAAGTTCTAGGTATTTCTCTAGGTCTTTTAGTGTTAACCTTGGGTTCTTTTTCAACTCCTTCAGCATTGCATGTTGTACTCTTGGTATGGCCTTTGCAGGACGCCCACTCCTAGGGAGAATAGCAACAGCACTGAACTTCCTCCATTTGTAGACAATTGCTATTACTGTGGGCTGGTGAACACTCAGATCTTTAGAAATGCTTTTGTAGCCTTTTCCAGCTTCGTGCATCTCTACAATTCTTCTTTCAAGGTCCTCCGAAAGTTGTTTTGATCAAGGAATGGTGCACATAAACAGATTTTTCTTGAGAAGAGCAGGCTCTGTGGCTCCTCTCCAATCTCATCTCATTGATTGGAATACCCAACTCCAAATAGCTTTTGTCAAAGGTATTACCCCAGAGGTTCACTTTTTTAAGCTAGACTGTGATTGTTCAAATTGTATACTCAGTATTCATGTGAAGTAGTACAATTGTCTGTGTGTTATTAGTTTAGGCAGATTGTGTTTGTCTTTTATTTCAACTTGGATGAAGATCAGACCACATTTCCTGCGTAGATAATGCAGTATTTAATCACAAAGGGTTCACAAACCTTTTCTTACAACTGTATGTCACTATTGTTTACTTATTTTTGGAGAAATTATTTTACATTTGTGACCAATTGGTGTAAGTTTCTGTTTTCTCCTATTAAAATAACTTTTTATTGGGCATAACTACTGGATTGCTGAGAGTCCACACCCCAATCCATCTCAAGCTCGGGCTGATGCACATTGTCAGTTGTATAAACACAAGAAAATCTGCAGATGCTGGAAATCCAAGCAACATACACAAAATGCTGGAGGAACTCAGCATGCCAGACAGCATCCATTGAAAAGAGTAAACAATCACAAAATGTTAGAGGCATGTCATATCTGACTTCTCATCCTTTTTCCAATACTGATGAAGGGTCTCGGCTCAAAACTGCAACTGTTTACTCTTTTTCATAGATGCTGCCTGGCCTGCTGTGTTCCTCCAGCATTTTGTGTGTTGCACAGTCACTGCTGACTCTTGTTAAGACAGAGCTCATGTCAAAGTAATAAGAAAGGCAAGCATAATAATACATTGACAAATTAATACATTCCAAACTTACTTGCTTTCTCTTTAAGTAATGCCACTTGCTGTTTAAGGTATTCAATGACCTGGTCTGCCTCTACAGCCCTCTGCTCCAATCGATTTAATAGAGCACGATCACCAGACATCCTTACCAATTGACGAATCAGAAACCTGAGAAAGAAGAAGAATCTCAGTGCTCACAAAGATGTCTATGCACAATATTGAAAGTTTCCAGTTCGGAAATGAGTTGTACAAGAACTAGATGTTCCATCAGAGATTTTTCATTCTTTCACAGCACAGATAATGTCGAACAGAATGAAAATTTTGCATCATAATTCTTTTTTCACATAATCTGCTAATATCATTTAAGGTTTCAAAATTTAGTACCAATTTCTTAAGCCAGTTATTCTTTGATGTTTCTGAATTTTTTTGCATTTAGGAGTTTATCATAAAATAAGATGTTGCAGCTTCTTAGAAGACTATTCATTTTTCAGGTCACAAGCATTGCTGGTCAGGTTAGCATTTAGTGCTTGTTTCTAATAGATGATGTTTGTGAGCCATCTTCTTGCCCACTGCAATCCTTCTGATGAAAATTCAGTGCTGTTGGGGAGCATCTCCCAGGATTTTGACTGAGCAATAGTGAAGTAATTGTGACATACAGCACTTCCAAACCAATTTAGAGTGCAATGTAGAGAAAATGCAGGCAATGGTGTTCCCATACATCTAACACTCTGCTCTTCTTGGTTTAGCAGTTTTGTGTCACACAAGCCCAGGCACACATTAAAGTGGCCTCTGTTTGACATATCACAGATTTTCCAGAATTCCAACTATATCAATGCAAGAAATCAGCAACTTCAGGACAGAAAAACATGGGACAAAAATCATCGAAAAGATGGGGTTAAAACATCAGTATATTGTATGGTCAGAAAAGAAAATATTAACTTTCATTTTACATGGAAGATACTGTCTTCTCATAACTGGAATTACTTGATTTTGATTTGAGTAGTATCTTTACCTAAAGCAGAGCGACAATTTAGGATTTGGTTTAAAAAGTGTTTCAAGTAAATAATGAAAATTACCAACAGGAAGTTAATCCAAACTTGTCAAGTGTTAAAATTAAGGCTTCTGGATTTTGTAATTATACATATATAAGTTTTCATCAGTTTTAAATTATTCTTCTCATGCTGCTCATCTGCTAAGCAATAATTTTAACGATAGTGTCAGGTGGGAGGTCTGATTAATTCTGTACAACACCTGGCGTTAATCAGTACAAACGCTAGTCCACGATTTAGGCAAGAGTCAGGAAAAACATGAGACATGAGGAAATAAGTGTATAAATCAAATGCAGAACCAATGAGGAGGAAGGGATGGGTAGGAAAGAATGAAGCAAAGCAAAACGCAAATAGAAATGCAGAAACCATTCAGGTGGAAAGTCATGAACAAATGTTAATTTCTCTTCTACTAACTGCTGAATGCTAAGCAAGTTTTTCCAGCAATTTCCATTTTTCTTTAGGATTTTCAACTAGCTAAGAATTGGATCAAAAGCTATAAAGATGTAGTGTGCTGGTACTGCAGGACATTAGCTTCACTGTTTTCACCATAACTCCTAATGTGGCATCTAAAGTCAGAAGGTATCATGGACTGAAACAGCTGATTTTAACTATTTAAAAGAAAAATAACAACAATGTTAAGCAAATAATTCAATAGCAAAGAAAATCAAGTTAATACTTTTTAAAAATGCTATTGTGAGCAAGGGTCATTTGAATAATTTATAAAAATGTACCAATATACCAGCTATATGCAGATTACAGTTAAAGTTGCATTCAGGCAGATTTAACCGATTAATTTCATTATTAAAAAGAATATACAACAGAACAGAATTGGAAAGAGTTGAGAAGATTCACTTTAATAACATGCCAAATTTTAGTCTGATTTTAAGAAAGTCAGTTTTCCTTTATTAACTGCTAATGAAAATGGCTATTTGAATTCAGAAAAAAAATCCTTCTACATTTGCCAATTTTACACTAACAAAAAATGATGACAATTATAGTGCAAACGTGGAGCTTAAAGACTTGTCTTAATTCTAAATTACAACGTATATTCAAAATGCCTACACACAGCTTTTGTTATCCCAGCTGTAGCAGGGAGAGCTTTAGACACTGGGGGAAGAAGACATTTAAAATTTTAAATGGACATCCCATCAGTAGACATTTTGAAATGCACTTTACACCTGGTTATTATTTAGTGACTAGAGGATACATCAATGATACTTCATTCCACACTGCATCATTTGTGCTGCTATTACAAATCAACAGGACACTAGGTTCATGAACATCTACTTCCCTGCAACCATTTGGTTCCTGAACCAATCAGCACAACCCTAATCACTAGTTTAGAAAGACTGCAACCAATCTGCACTAAATTTGACCTTTTTTGTTGTAAACGCATTGTCTTATAAAGATTGTGTATAATTTTTGTTTAATTTATGTTTTCCTTTGAATGCTGCTCATATGCTATTTGCCTGTGATGCTGTAAGTTGTGAATACATGTACTTGCGAATATGGCAATAAACACAACTGAGTACTATACAAGTACAAATTAACTAATGAAAAAATATTACCAGAGTCACAAGGGACAAATTTTTAAAAGTTAACTTTTGCAAATTAGATACAATTCTGTGATCACTCTCTGCATCTGGGAAACACCCTCTTCTTCAATTTCAAGCCCAGTATCTGAATTAGGTTGAACGAACAACACCTTATATTCCGTCTGGGTAGCCTCCAAACTGATGGTATGAACATTGATTTCTCGAACTTCTGGCAATGACCCTCCCTTGACATTTCCCACCTACTTTTTGTTCTCTCACTTTATCTCATCGCCCACCCAGTACCTCCCTCCTTTTCTTTCTTCCATGGCCTTCTGTCCTCTTTCAGACTCTCCCTCTCTAGCCCTGTATCTCTTTCACCAATCAGCTTCCCAGCACTTTACTTCATTCCTCTCCACTTCAGATTTCACCTATCGCCTTGTGTTTGTCTCTCAACTCCCCCCACCTTTTAAATATATTACTTAGCTTTTTTTCTCCAGTCCTTCTGAAGGGTCTCCGCCCAAAACATCAACATTTTCCATAGATTCTGCCTGGCCTGCTGAGTTCCTCCAGCATTGTGTGTGTTGCTCAGTATCTGAAATTTGATTTCATATTCAAAGCTGCTACATATGAAGACTAATACAAATATTAAGATTAGGCTTGTCTGGCACCCCAATATAATAAAGAATTTTGGTTTTGATCAAAGCAACTGAAGACAGAATACAGAACATTACATTATAGCACAGCACAAGACCCTCAGCCCATGATGCTGTGCTGATCTTTCAAATACTCCAAGATCAATCCCACCCTTCTCTCCCGCGTGCATAGCCCTCCATTTCTCGATCATCCATGTGCCTTTCTAATTGTCCCTAAAGAATCTATCACTACCACCACCTCTGGCAGCACATCCCAATGTGTAAAGAATCTATCTCTGACATCCTCCTCCAAACACCTTAAAATTAAGCCCACTCATATTGATTTTCTAACCACCACACTGTATTTCACATTATATGAGGCAAATGCTAACTTCTACATTGTCAGTTTTTTTAATTTTAGGATTATCATTTTGAAGAAGGCAAAACCTTACAAAAATACTTTGCCTTTGAAAAATAAGTAAATAATGAAGTCTGGATGGTGACATTCTGTTGACTCAAATGCCAGGTTCAATTCTCACCTTGATTGGTATCTCTGTGCCCTTTCCATATTTTCCCCATGGCTGCAGGAGTTTCCTCCCACATCCCAAAGACATGCTTTGGTGGGAACCGAACTGAAGAGACCGGGGAAGAGAAGGTGAGCTCACAAATAGAGAAAACTTGTAGACAGTGCGAGAGAGAGGATAGGCAGGTGATACAGAAGGGACGCGCTCAGACCTAAGGCTTGAAATGTGTCTATTTTAATGCAAGGAGTATTGTGAACAAAGCAGATGAGCTTAGAGCATGGATCAGTACTTGGAAATATGATGGGGTGACCATTACAGAGAATTGGATGGCCCAGGGACAGGAATGGTTACTTCAAGTGCCGGGTTTTAGATGTTTCAGAAAGGACAGGGAGGGAGCCTAAAGAGGTGGGGGCGTGGCACTTTTGATCAGAGATAGGGTCACGGCTACAGAAAAGATGGACGCCATAGAGGGATTGTTTACGGAGTCTCTGTGGGTAGAAGTTAGGAACAGGAAGGGGTCAATAACTTTACTGGGTGTTTTTTTATAGGCCACCTAATAGTAACAGGGATATTGAGGAGCACATAGAGAAACAGATCCTGGAAAGGTGTAATAATAAGAGTTGTCATGATGGGAGATTTTAATTTCCCAAATATCGATTGGCATCTCCCTAGAGCAAGGGGTTTAGATGGGGTGGAGTTTGTTAGGTGTGTTCAGGAAGGTTTCTTGACACAGTATGTAGATAAGCCTACAAGAGGAGAGGCTGTACTTGATTTGGTATTGGGAGCTGAACCTGGTCAAGTATCAGATCTCTCAGTGGGAGAGCATTTTGGAGATAGTGATCATAATTCTATATCCTTTACAATAGCATTGGAGAGAGATAGGAACAGACAAGTTAGAAAAGCATTTAATTGGAGTAAGGGGAATTATGAGGCTATCAGGCAGGAAATCGGAGGCTTAAATTGGAAAGAGATGTTCTCAGGGAAAAGTATGGCAGAAATGTGGAAAATATTCAGGGAATATTTGTGTAGAGTTCTGTATAGGCACATTGCAATGAGACAGGGAAGTTATGGTAGGGTACAGGAACCATGGTGTACAAAGGTTGTAGTAAATCTAGTCAAGAAGAAAAGCTTATGAAAGGTTCAGAGAGCTAGGTAATGTTAGAGATCTGGAAGATTATAAGGCTAACAGGAAGGAGCTTAAGAAGGAAATTAGGAGAGCCAGAAGGGACCATGAGAAAGCCTTGGTGGGCAGTATTAAGGAAAACTCCAAGACATTCTTCAAGTATGTGAAGAGCAAGAGGATAAGACATGAAAGAATAAGATCTATCAAGTGTGACAGTGGGAAAGTATGTACGGAACTGGAGGAAATAGCAGAGGTACTTAGTGAATACTGAGGTAAAGTATTCATTACGGAAAAGGGCCTGTATTGTGCTGTAGGTTTTCTATGTTTCTAAGTTGACAGATTCATTGGCTAATTTAAATTATTTAGTGACACGAGTGGAAACAGGTCTTCCAGCCCAACCACACCCATGTGACCAATTAACCTATTAAACTTTACGTCTTTAGAATGTGGAGGAAACCGGAGCGCCTGGAGGAAACCCACATGGTCACGGGGAGAACATATAAATCCTTTCAAGACAGCAGCGGGAATTTAACCTAGGTCACTAGTGTTGTAATAGCGTTATATTAACCACTACACTACCATGCCAACAAGAGGAAGGGTATACTAACTTCCATTCCAGTTTTCTTATTCTATGTTCATACAGATACAGACCAATTCACCTAAGCCAGCAATGAAAGATTTCATGATACTGACAACAGAGGATTTTTTTTTAAAAAAAGGCAACATAGGAAACAAATAATGAGTTATGTGTTGGTGTAATGGGTAATTTCAAATGAGCATCTCATTGTAATTTTTAAACATAACTCTTAGACATGAGTATTTAGCTCCCTGTGAACAAAGGATGGGCTAAATTCCAAAGGTAAAGGGACGGCAGGTCAGTCAGTGGAATTCTGCAGAAGTCATTAGCTCTGGAGGAGGACTTACTTGAGAAAGAGGATATATGGAGACAGTGATGAAGAAAGGTACTCTGAATATTATTAGCAAGTCAAAAATTAGATAAGCGTGGACCTGGGACCCATGATCATGATCAAGAAGGAACTGACTACTTACTTAGAATAATAGATATCTTTGAATATCTATTCAAAAGCAAAAAAAGAAAATTGATGGTGTGCAAGTTACTTTCACTTGAATTGACCACACATGGTGGGTGAACACCAGGTTATTTTAATATAGACTTATGCAATTCCAGAGAGCAATAAATAGTTACAAGTATTTTGTGTTAAAATAAATCTATTATTGAAACATTTGAGTAAATTAACATTTAAAAAAGGACATCTACTAATTCCCTTTAAATGGCCTGATTTGATAGGTTTTGTAGCTGAAAGTGGGAAAGCACAAAAACATTTGAGGAAGTCCACAAACACGTGACAAACTGAAAAGTTATTGCACGAAACTAAGAAATATTTTACAAGAATGGAAATGCTCAATCTTGACATGCATTTATTCTGACATGTAATTTATTTCAGGAAAACTCTGCCTTCCATCAACCCTTGTATTTGAACCTAAAGTTAAACCTATCCAAAACAAAGCATGGTGCAGCAGCAGAAGAAAAACAGCCAGGTTTAAGATAACATTTTAAAAAAAATGCCCGATGACATTACTAATCTGAAGCAGAAATAATGGCATAAATAGCTATTTCTTTTTTCAGATCTTGGCTGATTAGCTGTGCATTCCAGAATTTTCCATTTTATTATATATACATTCTTCTCCATCTTCTAGTGAAAAATCAATTGTGAAGCTGTAATTTTCCCCTTGCTCACTTTCTTTCTGATGTCCAGCTAAATTATTTCATGTTCCTTTGGCAACTTTCTCCACGCTGATTATTCCACTAAATATTTTTATGTTTATATAATATGGAAGAACACTTGTCAATATCTTGTCCAATCTGTCAACCACAGCTGTTTTTAAAATAGGCACGGCAATCAAATCTTCACATAACTGTCAAAAAGTTTTTACAGAATGCATTCACACTAACTGTTAGATGAAGCAAGCAACTCTTTAAAGCTTGCAAATCAGACAGTTATAAGACCATAGGATATAGGAGCAGAATGAGGCCATTTAGCCCATCGAGTCTGCTTCACCGGTCCATCATGGCTGATCTTAGATCTCACTCAACCCCATACACCTGTCTTCTTGCCATATCCTTTGATGCCCTGACTGATCAGGAAATGATCAACTTCTGTCTTAAATATACCCATGGACTTGGTGTGTCTGTGGCAGAGCATACCACAGAGTCACTACTCTCCGGCTAAAAAAAAATTCTTCCTTACTTCTGTTCTAAATGGTTGCCCCTCAATTTGGAGGTCGTGCCCTCTAGTTCTGGATACCTCCACCACAGAAAACATCCTCTCCACATCCACCTTATCTGTTCTTTTCAGCATTCTACAGGTTTCAATGAGCTCTCCCCCCCCCCCCCCCATTCTTCTAAATCCCAGTGAGTACAGGCCCAAAGCTGCCAAACACTCCTATGTTAACCCCTTCATTCTCAGAATCTTCTCCTGGGCTCTCTCCAACAACACATCCTTTCCGAAGTAAGGGGCCTAAAACAGTTGTTATACTCCAAGTGCGGCTTGCCTAGTGTCTTGTAAAGGCTCAGCATTATCTCCTTGCTTTTATATTCTATTCCCCTTGAAATACATGCCAATATTGCATTTGCCTTCTTTACCACAGACTCAACCTGCAAATTAACCTCCTGGGATTCTTGCATGTGGACTCCCAAGTCCCTCTGCACCTCTGATGTTTGAACCTATTCCCCATTTAGATTACAGTCCACACTATTGTTCTTTTTACAAAATGCATTATCATACATTTTCCAACATTGTATTCGATCTGACACTTTTTTTGCCCATTCTTCCTATTTGTCTAATTCCTGCTGCAATCACATTGCTTCCTCAGCACTACTTACCCCTCCACCTATCTTTGTATCATCTGCAAACTTTGCCACAAAGCCATCAATTCCATTATCCAAATCATTGGCAAACAATACTGACTTCTGAGGAACACCACTAGTCACTGGTAGTCAACCCAGAAAAGGTCTCTTTTATTCCCACTTGGTGCCTCCTGCCTGTCAGCCAGTCCTCTATCCATGCCAGTATCCTCTAACGCCATAGGATTTTATCTTGTTAAGCAGCTTTATGTATGTCACCTTATCAAATGCCTTCTGAAAATAGAGCTGTACAGCACAGAAAAGGGACCTTCGGACAACTGGTTCATGTTGACCAAGATACCCATCTAATCTTGTTCTAGCTGGTGTGTTTAAGGAGCCAAATGTAAAGTTAATGCAGTAAAATGCCTTCTTTAAGAAAAATATGGGATACAGTTCTAAGTATTAATGTCATTTTGTGAGACATCATTCACATAGCATCAATTTAAATTACTTCATATACAATAACCTGTATAATCTGGAATGATAGAGTATTATAACACAGACCAATTTGATTGAAGGGTCTTTTTTCCATCTTGTCATGACCGTATCTGCCTGGTAACATCTTCCTAAGTCAGAGCTCAGAGAAGTGCCCACTTCAGAAGTCTAGTGCTATGCATTAGATACTTGTTAGAGATGAGTTGCCAGCATGTCTCTTGCTTAACTTTCTAGCCAAACCCACCTTGAGGGACCTTTCCAAAAGTTTTACTGGTCCATGTAAACCATGTCTACCACTATGCCTTAAATTTTCTTAATTACCACCTCTGAAAACTCAGACTGGTGAGGCATGTTCTCCCCTGCCCAAGACCATGCTGGCTCATCCTAATGAGTCCTTGCCTTTCTATGTGAACATGAATCCTGCCCCTCAGAGTCTTCAACAACTTCTTGACCACTGATGCAAGATTCAGTCCTGCAATTTCCAGACTTATCCATGATGCTGTTTTTGAAGGTTATACTTACTGGTTATTCAAAATCCTTTGGTATATTCTCCTTTTCTCAGATATAGAGAATACTACGGTGGATTTGGAGCGGAAGCACTCCACCACAGACATGTAGTAACCTCTTAAAGTTCTGTCAGGACTTGAGGTTTGCTACTTTTTTTGTAGCAATATGGCCTTTTTAAGTTCAAGGCACATTTATTATCAAAGCATGCATGCAATATACAACCCTGAGATACCCCTTCCCCACAAACAGAAACAAAACAAAAACTATGGAACCCATCCAAAGGGGAAAAAAAAATCAACCACCACCTCCACACACACAAAAGAAACATCGTGCAAGCGACGAGAAAAAACATGAGCAAATAAAAACACAGAATATAAAACACAAAATCGAAAGAGTCCAGGCATATTCAGTTCAGCTCAGTGTTCGTTATTTGCAGGCTGCCCCAATTCAAAGTCACCCAAGATAGCAATGGAAGAAGTAGCGACGAGAAACACAATGTGAACTACAGAGTCCAATCCACAAATCATGTCAATTTTAACTTCTTGTCATTCAGAACTGCAGCAAGGCTGGATGGAACAGACTGCTGAGGAATACTGTTGAGCATGTTGACATCAAGCACAGATTCAGAGTTGATGCAAATATCATATGGGTATGCTATTGTTGGGAATGATGTCCAACTTCGATCCGCTGCCAAAAAAAAACAGAAACTTTTGCTCTTTTCCTTCATTGTTACCCAGTCTGCAAACTTTTAATTCAAAACACATTTTTTAACTGATTTCAAACAAAATTGGAAAGCATGTGTCAGTGTGAAATTACTAATGAATCTGCATTTTGGCTCAGAAGAATTTTAAGTATTGAAAATACTGCAGTGTACAAATCAAGTCCCATTGGTTTACAAAAATGTGCTATTTAGTTGCCTTTTGATGTTATGTTTCTGTTAAAATATTTACATATTCTTCTCTTGCAATCAACTCAATGCATTCATGGAAATCAGAATTTCCAATTAATGCTTTTTCTTCCTTTGCCTTCACCTTGATATAAACACAACCATGAAAGAGAAGAATGAAAATTCTACAGCTCCAGAGACTTTTGTTTTCACTCGTATTCCATACCATCTGATCTGTCTTACCTCATCTTCAAATAGTCTCTTGTCTGACACTTCACCCCTCCAAGCTTACTTTGAAAACTGCAAACCTTCCACCCTTCTCTTCCTCCAATCATGTTATTCTTTACTCAGTAATAACAGTAAGAGCTCAATAACTTAAGCCCCGCTCTAAAGAATTTTATCGACAACCCTGTTTGTGGGCGTTTGCGGTGTCCAAACAGACTGCTATATTTATGTACAACATTTAAAAGGCTGTACCATTGCTAAAAACAAATTTCATTGACAAATTTGACACTACAGTGACATAAACCAGATTCTGATTAGAGGTAATTAATAGTCTGGTTTTTCTGGGGCACCTCAAGGTTTTTGAAATTAATTATACAAAATTTCCTACTGGATCCAAAAAGGACTTCTGATGAAAAGCTGTTGACATGAAGCATTGACTCTTTCTTTCCATTGCCTGACATGTTGAGTACTTTGTTTTTACTGTAAAATTTGTTGCCAGCTCTGACTTTGGTCTGGTATAATCAATATTGCACTGGAAAACTTAAAAAAAGGCATCTATGATGAATAAACATTGTGGAATAACAGTGGTTGAAATAGTTCCATTAAAATGTTAACTTCACGCAAGATACAACTGTACAACAATTTTAAGAGACTGATTAACAGAATAACTTTGCCAACCTTGTTAGCAATAAACTAATGGTCAGCAGAGAACTAGGAAATAGAACAAAGCTGAGGCTGAAATTTAAGCAACAGTTATGAACATCCAAAATTAGTCACCATTTTTTAAGTGAGATTCACTCTATCAAGAATTGGGGCTTACCCTCCGCACGCTCTAAAGTTTCCACAACCTTCCTATAATGAGGTGACTAAAACTCAGCACAATATTCAAAGTGTGGTCTAACCAGGACTTTACAGGGCTGTAACATTACCTCTTGGCTCTTGAGCTCAAATGTTCAAGGGCGGAAGAAATTACCAGAAGTTAGAGAAATCCATTTTCATGCTGTCAGGCTGGAAGCTACCAAGACGAAATATGACATATTGCGCCTTCAACCCGAGAGTGTTGAGTGTTCATCATGGCAGTAGAGGAGGCCATAGACTAAAAAGGGAATGGGAAACGGCACCTTTGTAGTGGACAGAGCAAAGGTGCTTGACGAAGCAGTTGCCCAATTTGCGTTGGGTCTCACCGACGTAGAGAAGGCTGCGCTGAGAGTCCATCACCCTGACAGACTCTAGGTTGGTTCACCTGGAAAGACTGGGGCCCTGAATGGTGGTAAGGGAGGAAATCTAGGGCCAGATGTAGCACTTGTCCTGCTTGCAAGATTAGGAAACTGGAGGAAGATCAATGGGGAGGGATGAGTGGACAAGGGAGTCACGTAGAGAGCAATACCTGTGGAATGTGAGAGAAGGGAAAAATGCGTTTAGTGGCAGGATCCCATTTAAGTTGGCAGAACTTACAGACAATGATGTGCTGGAGGCAGGGGTTATGGGATTGTTGCCTGGAACCTCAGACATGTTCACCAAGTTATCATAGCCCAAAACGCAGAACTCAAGATGCCTGAGAGACATGAGGTGCACTACTTTTGGTTTACTATTGTCATTGCCATGGCGGAAAATGAGGTGGGGTGGGGGGACTCCAAGCCAGGCTGCAACATAGAGGGATGAGGCTTCCACCACCCAGTATCTTGTGGGCAAATATGCAGTCACTAGAGATCAAAATTGAAGACCCAAGGGCAAGACTTCTGTGTCAGAGGCAACTGAGAGACTGCTCAATTGTATGCTTTATTGAAACCTGGCTTTCTCTGGGCATGCCAGACACAGCGAGCAACCCAGAAGGATTCTCAATCTACAGCATGGACTGAACTGCTGATTTGGAAAAGGCAAGACTGAGGTGTATTTTATGATAAATTCTTGTTGGTGCTCCGATGCTGTGGTTTTGTTGTTCTCAAGTTCCCCTGACTTGAAACAAATGCCACCCATTCTATTTATCTAGGGTGTGCTCATCCATGATCCCCCACCAGAGTTGACATTCCACTAACAGCCGACCATAATCAACCACTCATGATACTGCATGATGTCATCTCCAATCAAGAAACAACCCATCCAGAAACATTCCAAATCATAGTCAGACTTCATACAGGCTGATTTCAAGAAAACCCTGCCCAATTACCACCAGCTTATAACCTGCAGCACCAGAGGTCCCAACATTCTGGACTGCTATTATACAAAGATAACGAATGCCTACCGCTCCTTGCCCAGACCGCATTTTGGCAAATCAGATCACTTGGCTGTCCTCTTACTTGCATACAAGCAGAGGCTAAAGAGTAAAGCACCAGATATTAGGACAACAAAGAGGTAGTCAGGGGAGGCAGAGGAGTGGTTATGGGATTGCTTTGAGTCAATGGACTGGGCTGTGTTCAAACACTCATCTACGGATCTGAATGAATACACCATGGTTGCAATGAACTTTTTTAAAATAGCTGTAAATGAGCGTGTCCTCACTAAATCATTCAGTGTCTTCTCCAATCAGAATGAACCACAAGATCCAAAATCTGCTGAGGGCCAGCTCAAAAGCATTCAAGCCTGGAGACCAATAAAGTTACAAGAGGTCCAGAAAGTGGTCCAATCTTCGGAAAGCTATTCCATGGGTAAAGTGGAAATTCTGCACCGAGCTTGACTCAATAAAGAATGCTTGACAGATGTGGCAGGGCTTAAAAGCCATCACCTGTTCTAAAGTTATATCAAGCGACTTGGGAGACAGTAAAACTTTGCTTCCAGAGGAGCTCACTGCCCTTAATGCTTGCTTTGACCCGTCAGAACATGGAGGAACACGTGAAATCCCATATCCACTGATGATTCTATGAATTCAGTTTCATGAGGTGAACCCACGAAAAGCATCTGGATCAGATGAGGTACCAGATCATGTAGTAAAGACCTGTGCTGATTAGCTAGCTATTGTGTTTACCGAAACCTTTAACCTCTCATTTCGGCAGTGTGGTAGCCACCTGCTTCAAGCAGGCTTCAATTATACTGGTGACCTGCCTTAATGACTATCATCCAGTTGCACTTACATCCAGATAATGAAATATACTGGCTCTTGCCTGAGAGGCAACGTGGATCTACTCCAATTTGTCTACCAGAGCAACAAGAGCGTAGCAAATGCCATCTCATTGGCTCTTCACTCAACCCTGGCACATCCGGACAGCAAAGAGGCATACATCAGGATACTCTTTATTGACTACAGCTCAGCATTCAATATCATCCTCTCAAAACTAATCAATAAGCTCAAAGATCTTGGCTTCAATACCTCCCTGTGCAATTGGATCCTGGATTTCCTCACTTGTAGACCCCAGTCAGTTCAGACTGGCAACAACATCTCCTCCAGTTTCCATTAGCACTGGTGCACCACAAGGATGTGTGCTTAGCCTACTGTTCTACTTGCTTTACACTTATGACTGCATGGCTAAGCACAGTTCCAATGCCATATTCAAGTTTGCTGATGACATCACTGTTGGAGGCCGAGTCAAAGGTGGTGATGAATCAGCATATAGGAGGAAGACTGAAAATCTGGCTGAGTGGAGTTATAACAACAACCACTTACACAGGACTGAGGAACTAATTCTAGGGTTTAAGAGAGGGAAACCAGAGATACAAAGAGGATCAAAGGTGGAGAGGGTTCCTTTGTGTTAATGGACCCGTCCTGGGTGCAGTATGTAGATGCAATTACAAAGAAAGCACAGAAGTACCTCTACTTCCTTAGGAGCTTGCAGAGATTCAGCATTACATTGAAAAGTTTGATAAACTTCTATAGATGTGTAGTTAAAAGTATATTGACTGGCTGCATCATAGCCTGGTATGGAAACACCAATGCCCTTTAATGGAAAAATTCTACAAATAGTAGTGGATTAAGTCCAGACCATCATGGGTAAAGCCCTCCCAAACATGAAACACTGTCGTAGGAAAGCAGCGCCCGTCATCAGAGATCCCCACTATCTAGGTCATGCTTTGTTCTCACTGCTGCCATCAGGAAGATGGTACAGGAGCCTTTTGTTCATTTACAATCAAAAGAACATAGAAACATAGAAAACCTACAGCACAATACAGGCCCTTCGGCCCATAAAGTTGTGCCGAACATGTCCCTACCGTAGAAATTACTAGACTTCCCCATAGCCCTCTATTTTTCTAAGCTCCAAGTACTTACCTAAAAGTCTCTTAAAAGGCCCTATCATATCCGCCTCCACCACCATTACTGGCAGCCCATTCCACGCACTCATCACACTGAGTGAAAAACGTAACCCTGACATCTCCTCTGTACCTACTCCCCAGCACCATAAACCTGTGTCCTCTTGTCCACAACACCTCCAACCTTACTAACCCATCCCTCCAGTTCCTCATCGTGGTCATTTACAAAAATCACGAAGAGTAAGGGTTCCAGAACAGATCCCTGAGACACACCACTGGTCACCGACTTCCATGCAGAATATGACCCATCTATAACCACTCTTTGCTTTCTGTGGGCAAACCAGTCTGGATCCACAAAGCAATGTCCCTTGGATCCCATGTCTCCTTACTTTCTCATCAAGCCTTGCATGGGGTACCTTATCAAATGCCTCGCTAAAATCCACATACACTACATCTATTGCTCTTCCTTCATCAATGTGTTTAGTCACATCCTCAAAAAATTCAATCAGGTTTGTAAGGCACGACCTGCCCTTGACAACACCACGGCAGCATGTTGGTTGTCCATCATATTCGACAATGACAGTGAAATTTGTATGGGAGAGTTTTTTAAAGTGGAAAAGCCATTGCATTGGGACACTTTCACTCTTCCATCTTCAGAAGTCTGGGTCCAGTGGAACCAGTAGAAGTCACAAGCTGGGCTCTTCCTTGGTTGTAGCAGATGACCATGACTTCATCTGTGCCTTACCATGCCCTTTGCTTTCTACAAAGCTTTGCAGAACTGCCTTCTTAGCCACTGGATCTCACTGTTGATCTCATCCACTCAGTACGCTAGAGCTGACTTCACATACTAGAATAATCATATCCCTATTTCACTGGGGTATGAGGCCTGCTGGCCACCCTCATCTGGTTTAGCCCGCCTGTCAAAGCGGTGTATGCATGCAAACATCTACTTGGAGCCACAGGTGAGAGGTGAGTGCCTGGAGAGGACCAAAGGTGAATGAGCTGCCCTAGAGTAGGCACAACTAGCCCCTTCACCAGAGGTGCTACCCCTCCTTAGACACCCCATACACAGTAGCCTACACAGGATAAATTCATCCATCAATGATTATTAGGAACTAATACAAAGCTTTATAATACCGTTGTAGCATTAGTAGTGCTCTAATTTGCTCTGTATTTCATTTAAATACATAATTTGTTGCTCGGTTAATCATAGTTTTAAAAATTATTTCCATGAAACTTCAACTAATTGGGGCAGTCACTTAACTGAGCCAAGATGTACTGGTCTCGATATATCCTGTTGAACTAGAATCCTATTATTATTAAAAATTGATCATGAAAATGAGGGAAAGGGATTTAACATATACTTTCATCTTCTTTTCCCAAACTAAGCTCACAACTAATATACTAAAGTAATTCTCTGTGATTTTTCTCACTGTAAAACATTATACAAAAAAACCCATTTCCATATTTCTTAGAATTCTCAGTTAGGCAATTTTTTTTCTGACAAAGAGAGGCAAAGATAGGGTGGATAGCCTGTACCTGTTTCCCAAGGCACGAACAGCAAACAGCAGAGGGCATGTGTACAAAGTTAAGGGAGACAAGTTTAGGGGAGACATCAGGGGTAAGTTTTTTTTTCACAGAGGGTTGTGTGTGCCTGGAATGACTTGCCAAGGATGGTGGTGGAGGCTAAAATATTAGGGGTATTTAAGAGCCTCTTGGACAGGCACATGGATGAAAGAAAAATAGAGGGTTACGGGGTAGTGTGGGTTTAGTACTTTTTTTAAGGAATATATGGGTCGGCACAACATCGAGGGCCGAAGGGCCTGTACTGTGCTGTAGTATTCTAGTGTCTTCTAGTGTCTAGAGTCTAAATGTAATTGTGTTTAAAAAGTTGCATTACTATAAATAAAAATGAATGTCTAATTATGATACAGGTAATATTTTGTAAAGTTTAACTTAATATTTAAATTACTTTCAGCTTTTACAGTATGGCGTATCAATAATAAAAACATTGCTCAACACATTCCATCCAAAAGCTTTTATTCCTATTATTCAGAAATCACTCTCTGGCTAAAATTGAAGAAAAAGGTTTGCTATTTTAACACACAACTCCAATAGGACTACAACATGTGCTAGTCCATAAATAGACTTTGTATGCACGTTATCTGAAACTACATTCCTTACAAGGTCCTAGCCAAATCAAACCATCTGCATATCTCCTTTGACAGATGACAATTTCACACAATTGTGAAGGATCTTTTCAGAAGCCTTTCATTTCGAGTTACTGGTTGAGTCATAAAACTGAAACACCCCAAAAAAATTAAGAAGATACCGGTAGTCATAATGATATAGATTTTTCAGAAAGGCAGAATGGTCTTAAAGTTCCAACCCAGCAACATTTAGTTTGTAGAGCAATTAATAAAGATGAAAATTCTGAGTACATTCCATCTATTAATCATTAACCTTATTGGTCCCCGTCCTAAATTCCATCATTTAAAATCTGTAACTCCATGTTATATTCCTCCTTTCTAAAATTATTTTCAAGATTTATTTTATACATATCACTTACTATCTTGTATTCCTCCGCAAGGTAACCTTTCAGCTAAGACTGCTGCAGCCTGCAATGCCCAATTCTCTCAGGTCTCTTCTCAAAAGTAAGACTGCTAATTCCAGGGATCAGTTCTGAAACACATTTCCACACCCTTACAATGTCTGAATGCTCGCTTGTGTCTCTGCAACCAAACCCCAACTACACATCTGAAAATAAATTCTGATCATAGCACATGACATTTGTTGGTGACTTCATCTCTCTGTAGTTTCACACCATTTAATCTGACATCCAATGTTTAGCAAATCACTGATGCTATACTCCAGCCCTCTTCATCTTAACATAACACCATATACTGCTCATTTTTCTTGCTATTTGCATTAGTGACCTGTTGACTACAGATCCAAAGCTACAAAGCTGCTATTGCCACCTCTATGTCACCAAAATCCACTCCCTTCACAGCTAATCTGCTACAACACTGCTCATCCATATCCACGCATGGGGACTAATTCATCTAGTTCTCTTGCCTTTAACCTAATATACAACATGTACTATTAAAACATTACTCCTATACTTAGAAACCTTCACTGTTTCCTAATTAAGCAACACGTCTCAAATATTAACAGATGCAAATCCCATCAAAGCCTCATTCCATCTCTTCTGGGTCTATGTTTCCCCATTTCATCAATTCAACAGGAATCTTTGAATACCATATTCATTACTTCCATTGCCCTAATGAAACATTTTAGAACCACAGATTATTTAGAAGTCAAAACTTCACTAAAATGAATATTATGCATACTTACCAGAACCACTTCAATGGTAAATAACATAACCAAACTTAATCCTCATATTAGTACATGTATAACCAAAGTACAATAGCAAATTCTACTTTACATATCTATTCAGTCTTGCTGACAACTTACATTTTTCAACCAGTAAAACCTCCAGGTATAAATTTTAACTAATCATGATCTATATGCTATATTTTCTCAAACAAAATCAAATGATAAGTACAGATTTTGTATAAAAAGACCATTAAAGCTACTTACATGTAAAAGACAAGCTTTCAAACATTAACCTCGTCACTTCCTTTGTGATTAATAAGTTTAACAAATTGAAATGATATAAAATTTAAACAGCAACTGTAAAATATACAAGTTTATATCTAGTTGGATATTTCCAAATGACACTAATCATTGATTGCCATACCTGCCATTTGATAAGTTAAACTTTCACAACCCATATTACATTCTTAGACGTCAGGCTCTATAAAGCAACCACCAATTTATATAGAATCTTTAAAGCACAACTTATTTCAGAATAAAGAAAATGTAACTTTTTTTTCCATAGACAGCCTCTAACCATCTTAAATTTGCTGTTTTCCCCTATGTTTTTACTGTACCAGATATGATCTATAGCAAGCCACATATTAATAAAAACAGTGCATTTATCTAGGGAAATGTGCTTGATAATTCATTTAGATTTTTTTAACTGACCTATGATACAATTCCAAACGTCTAGTTTTCTCCTGATCTGTTATTATATTATGCTGTGATAAAAATAACTGTCCACCAGCAGTTTGAATGTAACACTATTGATGGCTTCACAAAATGAACAAAGCTTAGAGTCGTTACCATGGCACCCATTATGACAACTAATGAAGTAACATCTCAATACACAATAAAGATCGCAATACACACTTTTGAGTCGAGCAATGTTCTAGTTAGCGTAACAAACCAAGACCATTTGCATCTTGGGGTAGTTGCAAAAGCAGAATTCTTTCAGCGAATAAACAGATCCAAACCAACAATCTAACAGCCTACTGAACTTCTCACTTTTATTTGCACCTTACAGTAATACATGAGTTACTGAAAACATGGGTAAGATGCTTTAATGCAGCCCTACTTTCTGACATCACACTCTGAAATGGACTCCTCTCCTGGACCACACAGATTGGAACTGGTGTTAGTAGTTAATTAACGCGCGGTTACATCACGCGGTGAATGGAGAAAGGCTGACGTCACGGCTGTGAATGGAGGCCGGGGCTGCACGCACTCAGCAGCACCTTCAGGCCACGTTATCCACCTACTCATCTTCACCTCCCCAGCCCCTCACTCCTGGCCAACTCATTCCCTTCATATGCACAGAATCAATCATAAAGAAGGCAGCCGGCTGCGACCTGCCCATTAAAATGCTGGCCAGCCGGGTGTTAGAAGGGGACAAGACCAAAAACTCACCGCCCGTCCCACTCACATCAATTCCGACAACCGTCCTCTCGCCGGGGTCCTCCTCGAGCCTGCCTCTGCTTACGCCTGTCTGCGTTTGCAATTCGAAGCTCAGACAAGACAAATCCACAAACAGCACAAACTGAAGGGGAAGAGTAACCCCGTTTTGTTGCGGTTTAGTGAAAATAGGAGAGCCGTTGCTTACTGGAATTACATTTCTAGGTCGCAAGCACTCTGGGTCTTGGTTTCATGCAACGACCCTAACCTGTAGAGCATTATGGGTGATGTAGTTTAAAGTGTGTCGTTTTTGCTGTTATAATTTCAGTGTAAACTACATGTTCCAGTGTGCAACTAGTGCACAGCGACGCCATACGTTGATGAGGAGCTATAAACGGTAAGGATTTGAGGGTTATGATGAGGGGTGTTTAATCTATGAGGGAGAAGTTATGGGTTCTTGCTTTCATGATTCACCGTGGTTAATAATTTTCAAACGCTTTTGCTGGTCAAAAATTACATCACGCATCTGTTTTATGAGCATATAATGTATGGATTTCTTTTGCATTCACCACTTGCACAGCGACCTAGTTCCTTATTGCAACGTTTCTAACAAACGAATGCTGTTCTAACCGTCGTGGTTCTCACATTTGATGGTTTTCAACCAAACGCAATATTTAACTATAATTTAAAATAGAACAAACTCAAATGCTGGAATTGTCCAGCATATCAAGCAAAACTTACGGAGAGGGATACAGTTAACATCACAGATACAGCATCTTTCATCAAAACTGCCTACTGCACTTTTACAAAATTATGTGCAATTATTTTCTGGATTTACCTTTTTTCCAAAACTAAGGAAAATTTCCTAGGACTATGGGGAAAAGTAGGTGAATGGGAACAATTAGATACAAGATTTACACAGGTGTAAAGGAGAATGAAATAATTATTAGTCCGGATCCGATGATGCAGCTCAAAACAACCAGATAAAGAACACAATAATAAAAAAACACAATACATAACATGGTTTATATACATAGATTATATGTCCATAAAGTGACACTGGGTACAAGAGTGTCTGTACATAACCATAACATAACCAGGTGACTGACAGGAAATGGTAAAGTAGTCCTGCTGAAGGGCCTCGGCCCGAAACGTTGACTGTACTCTTTTCCAATAGATGCTGCCTGGCCTGCTGAGTTCCTCCAGCATTTTGTGTGTGTTGCAATGATGAAGTAGCTCTTTGATGGGGGAGGGGTATGGAGGGATGAGTTTGTGGGTGGAAGTGTTGATCAACCTTACTGCATGGGGAAAGTAACAGCCTTTTTTGAGTCTGGTGGTCCTGCTGTGGATGTTGTGTGGTGTCATTTCAGATGGGAGTGAGAAACAGTCCATGAACAGGGTGGGTGGATACTTCATTATGTTACTGGACCTTTTCTGGCACTTTCTCTATATATGTTCTTAATGGTGGGTAGGCTGGTTACAATTAGATATTAATAACAGTTTTTATTTCCTTTTTCAATTTACCTAATGAATTTGATATATTTTATGAAGTGATGATTTTGTGTGAAGGAATTTGTGGCATGTGGCCAAGTTTGCAGATGATACAGGTGGCAGGATTGTTAAAGTCACTCAAGCAGTGAGTCCGCAGCAGGACTTGGACAGGTTAGGAGAGTGGACAAAAAGGATGCAGATGCAATACAGTGTAGGGAAGTGTGGATTATTCACTTCAGTAGGAAGAATAATGGTGTGGACTATTTTCCAAATGGGGAGGGAATTCAGAAATCAGAGGGGCAAATGCAGTTGGGAGTCCTGTTTCAGGAGTCCCTCAATGTTAACTTGCAGGTTAAGTCAGTAGTAAAGCATGCAATTGCCATGCTTGCATTCATTTAGAGTGGGTTAGAATATAAAGGCAAGGATGTACTACTGAGGTGTTATGATCTTGAGATGAAAAAGCTAATGTATGAGGAGCATTTGATGTCTCTGGTCCTGTACTCCATGAGTTCAAAAGGACGAAGTAGAATCTCATTAAAATCTACCAAATACTGAAAGGCCTGGGTAGAGTCCCTGTGTAGAGGATGTTTCCATTAGTACAAGAAACTGGATCCAGGGGATGAGAGAACAACTTCGAAATAAAGGGACATCCGTTTGGAAACTGACAAGGATTTCTTCAGCCTCAGTAGTGGATCTGCAGAATTTGTTACTACAGAGGGCTGTGAGGGCCAAGTTATTGGGAGTATTTCAGCAGAAATTGATTGGTTATTGATTGATAAGGGAGTTACCTTGAGAAAGCAGGATAATGCGATTTTGAGTAAAAAACACGATTGAATGGCAGAGCAGGCTTGATGGACTGATTCTATGGCCTTTTGCAACTGTATATTCAACTCCACAGAGAGTACCACTGAAATTGCTATGCTCTCTTCGTGCATCACTGGATGGGGTTTCAGTCTAGATTCTTGAGCTTAAGACTGTGGACTGAGACTTAAAACCATAGTCATCTGATTCAGTGACAATGGTACCAGCTAAGCCACAACGAGCCAAAGTAATTTTTTTTCAATCTTGTAAAAATGTCAGTCTCTAAATTGCTCGTGGTGATAACTACATTTGTTTGGCTGTTTCTTACAGGGTGTTATGCTACTTCCAGCTCCAAGCTGACTTCACAGCTGTTTTTTTTAGTGAACTTAGACGAGATCAATACTAGTCTTTTGTTTGATATTCTGTATTTAATGTGACTTCGTTGGATTACTTCTGTTGCTTGGGTGCTAATTAATTGTGATTGAAGTATCTGGTATTAGGGAGTTACGTCACTGAGAGAAGTGTACCCTCTGCTTTTTAAGTGGAATTAAGAATCTAATGGAAATTGCTGCATCAATAAATTTTGTGAGTGCAAATCAGCAGTGCAGCCATGAATGGGATTTGATGAACAGCGCATTCCTATATGCAAATAATACAATTACAAAAAGAGACTAAATTAGCCTGATAAACCATTCTTATCTCTACCTCTTATCTATTGCACAGTAGGAAAGCCTTTTATGGATCTGAAAATGGTATGGTTTAACATAGAAACATAGAACAGTACAGCACATTACAGGCCCTTCGGCCCACAATATTGTGCCGACCCTCAAACCCAGCCTCCCATATAACCCCCCACCTTAAATTCCTCCATATAGCTGTCTAGTCTCTTAAACTTCACTAGTGTATCTGCCTCCACCACTGACTCAGGCAGTGCATTCCACGCACCAACCACTCAGTGAAAAACCTTCCTCTAATATCCCCCTTGAACTTCCCTCCCCTTACCTTAAAGCCATGTCCTCTTGTATTGAGCAGTGGTGCCCTGGGGAAGAGGCGCTGGCTGTTCACTCTATCTATTCCTCTTAATATCTTGTATACCTCTATCATGTCTCCTCCCATCCTCCTTCTCTCCAAAGAGTAAAGCCCTAGCCCCCTTAATCTCTGATCATAATCCATACTCTCTAAACCAGGCAGCATCCTGGTAAATCTCCTCTATACCCTTTCCAATGCTTCCACATCATTCCTATAGTGAGACGACCAGAACTGGACACAGTACTCCAAGTGTGGCCTAACCAGAGTTTTATAGAGCTGCATCATTACATCGCGTCTCTTAAACTCTGTCCCTCGACTTATGAAAGCTAACACCCTATAAGCTTTCTTAACTACCCTATCTACCTGTGAGGCAACTTTCAGGGATCTGTGGACATGTACCCCCCCCAGATCCCTCTGCTCCTCCACACTACCAAGTATCCTGCCATTTACTTTGTACTCTGCCTTGGAGTTTGTCCTTCCAAAGTGTACCACCTCACACTTCTCTGGGTTGAACTCCATCTGCCACTTCTCAGCCCACTTCTGCATCCTATCAATGTCTCCCTGCAATCTTCGACAATCCTCTACACTATGTACAACACCAGCAACCTTTGTGTCATCTGCAAACTTGCCAACCCACCCTTCTAATCCCACGTCCAGGTCATTAATAAAAATCACAAAAAGTAGAGGTCCCAGAACAGATCCTTGTGGGACACCACTAGTCACAACCCTCCAATCTGAATGTACTCCCTCCACCACGACCCTCTGCCTTCTGCAGGCAAGCCAATTCTGAATCCACCTGGCCAAACTTCCCTGGATCCCATGCCTTCTGACTTTCTGAATAAGCCTACCATGTGGAACCTTGTCAAATGCCTTACTAAAATCCATGTAGATCACATCCACTGCACTGCCCTCATCTATATACCTGGTCACCTCCTCAAAGAACTCTATCAGGCTTGTTAGACACGATCTGCCATTCACAAAGCCATGCTGACTGTCCCTGATCAGACCATGATTCTCTAAATGCCCATAGATCCTATCTCCAAGAATCTTTTCCAACAGCTTTTCCACCACAGACGTAAGGCTCACTGGTCTATAATTACCCGAACTATCCCTACTACCTTTTTTGAACAAGGGGACAACATTTGCCTTCCTCCAATCCTCCGGTACCATTCCCGTGGACAACGAGGACATAAAGATCCTAGCCAGAGGTTCAGCAATCTCTTCCCTCACCTCGTGGAGCAGCCTGGGGAATATTCCGTCAGGCCCCAGGGACTTATCTGTTCTAATGTATTTTAACAACTCCAACACCTCCTCTCCCTTAATATCAACATGCTCCAGAACATCAACCTCACTCATATTGTCCTCACCATCATCAAGTTCCCTCTCATTGGTGAATACCGAAGAGAAGTTTTCATTGAGGACCTCGCTCACTTCCAGAGCCTCCAGGCACATCTTCCCACTTTTATCTCTAATCGGTCCTACCTTTGCTCCTGTCATCCTTTTGTTCTTCACATAATTGAAGAATGCCTTGGGGTTTTCATTTACCCTACTCGCCAAGGCCTTCTCATGCCCCCTTCTTGCTCTTCGCAACCCCTTCTTAAGCTCCTTTCTTGCTAACCTATATTCCTCAATAGACCCATCTGATCCTTGCTTCCTAAACCTCATGTATGCTGCCTTCTTCTACCTGACAAGGTTTTCCACCTCACTTATCACCCATGGTTCCTTCACTCTACCATTCTTTATCTTCCTCACCGGGACAAATTTATCCCTAACATCCTGCAAGAGATCCTTAAACATCGACCACATGTCCATAGTACATTTCCCTGCAAAAACATCATCCCAATTCACACCCGCAAGTTCTAGCCTTATAGCCTCATAATTTGCTCTTCCCCAATTAAAAATTTTCCTGTCCTCTCTGATTCTATCCTTCTCCATGATAATGCTAAAGGCCAGGGAGCGGTGGTCACTGTCCCCCAGATGCTCACCCACTGAGATATCTGTGACCTGACCCGGTTTGTTACCTAATACTAGATCTAGTATGGCATTCCCCTTAGTCGGCCTGTCAACATACTGTGACAGGAATCCATCCTGGACACACTTAACAAACTCTGCCCCGTCTAAACCATTGGAACTAATCAAATGCTAATCAATATTATGGAAGTTAAAGTCACCCATGATAACAACCCTGTTATTTTTGCACCTTTCCAAAATCTGCCTCCCAATCTGCTCCTCGGTATCACTACTGCTACCAGGGGGCCTATAGAATACCCCCAGTCGAGTAACTGCTCCCTTCCAGTTCCTGACTTCCACCCATACTGACTCAAAAGAGGATCCTGCTATATTACCCACCCTTTCTGTAGCTGTAATAGTATCCCTGACCAGTAATGCCACCCTCCTCCCCTTTCCCCCCCTCTCTATCCCTTTTAAAGCACAGAAATCCAGGAATATTGAGAATCCATTCCTGCCCTGGTGCCAGCCAAGTCTCTGTAATGGCCACTACATCATATTTCCATGTATGTATCCAAGCTCTCAGTTCATCACCTTTGTTCCTGATGCTTCTTGCATTGAAGTACACACACTTTAGCCCTTCTACCTTACTACCTTTACACCCTTTATTCTGCTGCTCTTTCCTCAAAGCCTCTCTATATGTTAGATCTGGCTTTACTCCATGCACTTCTTTCACTGCTCTATTGCTCCGGGTCCCATCCCCCTTGCAAATTAGTTTAAACCCTCCTAAACCATGCTAGCAAACCTACCAGCAAGGATATTGCTCCCCCTTGAGTTCAGGTGCAACCCATCCAATCTGTACAGGTCCCACCTTCCCCAGAAGAGATCCCAATGATCCAAAAATCTAAAACCCTGCCCCTTGCACCAACTCCTCAGCCACGCATTCAACTGCCATCTCCTCCAATTCTTACCATCACTATCACGTAGTACTGGCAGCAATCCTGAGAACGCCACCCTTGAGGTCCTGTTCTTCAGCCTTTTGCCTAGTTCCCGAAACTCACACTTCAGGACCTCATCCTTCTTCCTGCCTATGTCATTGATACCAACGACATAATGGTTTACAATTATGTTTTGCTTCTCTAAGAAAAATACTGCTGCTTTTCTTGAGCCTCTTTGGTTCTATAATGACAGTGTTATTGTCTCCTCCAAAATGCTATCTCACAGACTATAATGTAATGGCACCGTCAGCTTGTGCCTGCCCAAGTACTTATAACTGATGATTTGTGCTCCCCACTCACAGTGATATGGATTCCCTCTTAAAGAGCAATTGCTTCAGCAAATATCCTCACTGTAATCTCTTTATGAAAGTCTGCCTGATATATTATCAGACTAGAATCTTGGAATTTCAGTCCCAAATATTGAACAAAGATCTGTACAAAATCATTGTTTATTGTGAATTAATTTGCACACTGCCAATGAGAATTAATAAGGATTCAGTTTGATTCCTTTCACTTTATCCATTCTCTGTTTAAAATATTCAATGTCAAGTTCAATCTGAATGTCAGGTTGAAGAAGAGGGCGGGGAACATCATAAAGGACTCCTCCCATCCTGCACACGGACTGTTTGATCTGCTTCCGTCTGGTAGGCGCTTCAGATCCCTCCAGACTAAGACTAATAGGCACTGGAGAAGTTTTTTCCCTACTGTGGTCACTTTGCTGAACAGTTAACTGCCGGTTAACTGTCGGCTAACTATTACTTGGATTGCACTACCTGTATGTATAATCTATATTTTCATTTATATTTATCATTATTATTGTTATGAGCAGAGAGACAACATCTGCCGGAAGTAAATTCCTTGTATGTACATATGTACTTGGCGATTAAAGTCTGATTCTGATTCTGATTTGATGAGGAAGGCAAGGTTGCGAGAATTCATTGTACTTCTTGGAGTGGATATTTCTAAAAAATATTTTATAAATCTAAAATTGCACTATTCAAAAATCAGCCTCCTCTTAGCCTTAAGAAAGGTTGAGCCATGATGAAGCAATGTCAGAGCTTGTTATCAACCTTGAGCAAGATGCATTCTTTGGGTTGTTTGTTACATGTGATCCATTAACATCTCTTTTTGAAGTAGTTAAGAGTAGGGCGTCTGCCATTGACTGAAAAATTTCTGATCAGTAAAATTGGAGGTAATATTTAAATCTGTTTTACTACTTGGACTCAAGATGAGGCTTTCCATTCCAGAACATCTGAGATGTCCTCCTTCTTCAAGAATGGGATATTCCTTCCTCTACAATCAATGCTGTCCTCACCCACATCTCCTCTATTTAGAAACATAGAAACACAGAAAACCTACAGCACAATACAGGCTCTTAGGCCCACAAAGTTGTGCTGAATATGTCCCTACCTTAGAAATTACTAAGGTTACCCATAGCCCTCTATTTTTCTAAGCTCCATGTACCTATCCAAAAGTCTCTTAAAAGACCCCATCGTATCCACCTTCACCACCATTGCCGGCAGCCCATTCTACGCACTCACCACACTCTGAGTAAAAAACTTAACCCTGACATCTCGTCTGTACCTACTCCCAAGCACCTTACACCTGTGCCCTCTTGTGGCAGCCATTTCAGCCCTGGGAAAAAACCTCTGACTAGCCACATGATCAATGCATCTCATCATCTTATACACCTCTATCATGTCACCTCTGATCTTCTTTTGTTCCAGGGAGAAAAGTTCACTCATCCTGTCTTCATAAGGCATGCTCCTCAATCCAGGCAACATCCTTGTAAATCTCCGCACCCTTTCTATAGCTTCCACATCCTTCCTGTAGTTAGGCAACCAGAACTGAGCACAGTACTCCAAGTGGGGTCTGACCAGGGTCCTATATAGCTGCAACATTACCTCTCAGCTCCTAAATTCAATTCCACAATTGATGAAGACCAATACACCGTACAATACACCACTCTCCTCTCCTATCAAATCCCTTTTTCTTCAGCCCTTGACCTCGTCCGGCTATCACCCCCCCCAGTGTCTCACTTCATCCCTTCCACTTTTCCTCAGCTGGTTTCACCTCTCACCTGCCAGTTTGCACTTCTTCCCCACCCTCCCACCTTCTTATTCTGGCTTCCTTCTTCTTTTCTGGTTCCGATAAAGGATATCAGCCGAAATGTGGACTGTTTATTCATGTCCTTAAATGAATGCTGACTGACCTGCTGAGTTACTTCAGCATTTTGTGTGTGTTGCAGTGAGTGAACAATGTTGCACGTTAGCAAGCTTAACAACATGCCGCAATTTAGCTAAATGACAGTGGAATAAAGAAATGGAGATTGTAATCCAGTCCGATTCTATGAATGAGGGCAAAAATGCATTGTTCTACAGAAATTGAAGGGAAACAAAGAACGGAAGAAAGCAGAAATATTTACAGTTACATAGCACTTTTCATGACTTTGGGTCGTCCCAAAGTGTATTGTTATCAAAGAAGTCATTTCAAGTTGTAGTTTGTCAGTAGGTAGCAAGTACTGAATGTGAACCGTAAAGCCACATATTTATTCTACTTCAACTTTTCAAAATTATTTAAATGATTGAGGATCGTGGTTCAAATTTCACAGGTTTATAACTTGTTGCAATGTCCGAACTGTAGGAATTGCTCCAAGAAGTGTTGTAGGTCCCACCATCTTTAGCGGCTTTACCAATGACCCATGACACAGGTACATTTGCTTATGCTTGCAAACTGGTCAATTCCATTCAATATTCCATCGTAAATGAAGCAGTGTGCATCCTTGTACAGCAAGACTATGCAATAGTTAGGTACAGACTCAGATCCTACACTCATCTTTAATTTTTATTAACTCTCTCTCATCTGCACACTGTTTACAGAGGGCCAGTTAACCACACGCCTTTGGAATGTGGGAGGAAACTGGAACAGAGAAAATCTGTGGAATTCTTTGCCACAGATAGCTGTGGAGTCCAAGTTTTTATGTGTATTTAAGACAGAGCTTGATAGGTTCTTATTCAGGGCATGAAGGGATACGGGGAGAAGGCAGAAGATTAGGGCTGAGAGGAAAGTTGGATCAGCCATGATGAAGTGGCAGAGCAGACTTGATGGGCCAAATGTCTTAATTCTGCTCCTATGTCTTGTGGTCTGAAATCCACCTGGTCACAAGGAGAACATACAAACTCCATACAGCGATCACCAGAGGACAGGATTGAAGCTGAACACTCTGAACTTGCCCCAGAATTCCTGGAATACTGAACCACGAGCTGGCTTGGATTACCAAGTGACTATCTTCAAAAGAATCTACCCATCTACCTTTTGACATTCATTGCTGAATCGACCAAAACCTCAATTCAACCAGCCACAACAATATTGCAGCTATGTCAGCAGATCTGAGGCTGGATATCTGACAGTGAATGACTTAGCTCCTGACGTTCCATTTTTTTTTGCAATCTACAGGAACAAGTCAGGACTGTGTTGGAATACCCTTTACTTGCTTAGATAATACAGCTCAACAAATCTCAAAACACTTGACACTACATAATATGCAACAGCCCAGTTCATTGCTAGCTCATCAATCACCCCAACATGTGGCAACCCACTTCCTAGCGCACTCCAACCGGCTCACAAAGTGGCATTGAGGCCGGTCCCAAAGAGGGCGCCAAGCCTGCTTCACCAGCAAGGGGAAAAGCCCGCGCGCTGGACGGGAGTGTGAATCCTGTGCCCTCTACAGTACTCCCGCCCTCCCCGGGCGGGAACAGGAAGGCTTTAAAGCGAGGCCGCGAAGTTTGAATAAACCTCTTTGCAACTGTAGCTCACCGACTACGTGTCGTTATTTCAGCGCTGTGTGTAGCACACCGCTACAATTGGTGACCCCGACGGCCCAAACGATATTTGCGCCGAAGATGAATGACGCCGCATCTGTTCACGCAACTTCGTTAAAACTGCCAAGCTTCTGGACGCTGCGACCTCACCTGTGGTTCCAGCAAGCAGAAGCCCAATTCCACATTCGGCAGATAACCTCGGAGGACACACGTTACTACTACGTGGTGAGCTCCCTCGACCAGGAGACAGCCGCCTAGGTTGAGGAGTTCATACAGTCGCCCCCGGAGGACGGCAAATACACAGAATTCAAAGCCTTGCTCACAAGGACTTTCAGATTCTCACGGCGCGAGTGAGCTGCCCGCTTACTGCACCTGGATGGTTTGGGAGACAAGCCGCCGTCGGCTTTGATGAACGAGATGCTGGCCCTGGGCGGAGGTCACAAGCCCTGCCTCATGTTTGAGCAGGTGTTCCTGGAGCAGCTACCCGAGGACATACGCCTGCTGCTGTCTGATGCGGATTTCAGCGACCCTCGGAAGGTGGCGGCCTGGGTGGATGTGCTGTGGAAAGCCAAGAAGGAGAGTGGTGCGTCCGTCGCACAGATCACCAGGCCACTCTCCCAGCAGCAAACCAGACCAGGCCCGGCCACAGAGCCCATTAACCCCAGAGGCAGGGGTGAGGAGACCAATAAACAATGGTGCTTCTACCACCAGCAGTGGGACGCAGAAGCCCACCGCTGTAGCCCGCCCTGCAAGTTCCCGGGAAATGCCAGGGCCAGCCGCCACTGATGGCTATGGCGGCTGGCCATCGGGATAGCCTCCTGTATGTCTGGGACAAGCTTTTTGGTCGACACCGGAGCCGAGATCAGCGTCTTACCTCCGACGAGTTACGACACCCGCAACAGAGAACCGGGTCCCACCCTGAGAGCCGCGAACGGCAGCACAGTAAGGACCTACGGCACCCATACGGTGCAGCTACAGTTCGGCTCCAGCCGGTTCACATGGGACTTCACACTGGCCGCCATAGTCCAACCGCTCCTGGGAGCAGATTTTTTGCGAGCTCACAGCCTACTGGTCAATCTGCAAGGGAGGAGACTGGTCCACGCCGAGACCTTTCAAATGTTCTCCCTGGGTGAAGCCCAGTTGCTGGCCCCACACCTAGACTCCATCACGCTGTCCGACAATGACTTCACTAGAATCCTGGCAGATTTCCCATCGGTTCTGGTGCCACAGTTCATGGCAGCCATGCCCAGACACGGTGTACAGCACCACATCCCGATACAAGGACCACCCCTCCACGCCCGTGCTCGAAGGCTTCCCCCGGACAAGCTCCGACTGGCGAAGGAGGAGTTCAAGAGGATGGAGGAATTGGGGATCATACGGCGGTCCGACAGCCCATGGGCCTCCCCCCGCACATGATGCCCAAAGCAACAGGGGGCTGGAGACCATGCGGCAACTACCGCAGGCTGAACGAGGCTACAACACCGGACCGCTATCCTGTGCCGCACATTCAGGACTTAGGATCTTCTCCAAGGTAGACCTCGTCCGGGGATACCATCAAATCCCGGTGCATCCGGACGATGTCCCCAAAACGGCACTCATCACCCCGTTCGGCCTTTACGAGTTCCTCTGTATGCCGTTCGGCCTAAAGAATGCCGCACAGATGTTTCAGCGGTTAATGGACGCGACCTGGACTTCGCTTTCATCTATTTGGACGACATCCTCATAGCCAGCAGCAGTCGTCAGGAGCATCTGTCCCACCTCCATCAACTCTACGCCCGACTGAGTGAATACGGCCTGACAATCAACCCGGCCAAATGCCAGTTCGGGCTTGACACCATCGACTTCCTGGGCCACAGGATTACTAAAGACGAGGCAACCCCTCTGCCCGCCAAGGTAGATGCGGTCCGCCATTTCTCCCGACCCAACACAATCAAAGGCCTTCAGGAATTCGTGGGTATGGTGAATTTCTACCACCGCTTCCTCCCTTCAGCAGCCCGAATCATGCGCCCTGTGTTTGCCATGATGTCGGATAAGGGCAAGTACATTACCTGGGACGAGGAGTCCGCCGCCGCTTTCATTAAAACCAAAGAAGCCTTAGCAAACTCCGTGATGCTAGTGCACCCCAGAACGGACATCCCTACCGCCCTCACAGTGGACACATCCAACACAGCAGTCGGTGGAGTGCTGGAACAACTCATCGAGGGTCGCTGGCAACCCCTGGCATTTTTCAACAAACACCTACGACCATCCGAGCTCAAATACAGTGCTTTCGACTGGGAACTGTTGGCGCTATACCTGGCAATCTGGCATTTCAGGTACTTCTTAGAAGTTAGGCCCTTCACTGCGTTCACGGACCACAAACCGCTTACCTTTGCGTTCACGAAAGCATCCGACCCCTGGTCATCCCGCCAGCAGCAACATCTGTCCTACATCTGGCATGTCTCGGGAAAGGACAATGTCGTGGCGGATGCCCTCTCCCGCCCTAACATCTAAGCCCTGTCCCAGTGGGTAGACTATGAAGCACTGGCGGAGACGCAGCAGGCAGACGTAGAGATCCCTAGTTACAGAACCGCAGTCTCCGGTTTGCAGCTCTAGGCCCTCCCTGTAGGCCCAGGTGAGAGGACCCTACTCTGTGACGTCACCACCGGCCAACCCCGTTCCGGCAGCCTGGCGGCGGCACGTTTTCAACTCCATTCACAACTTAGCGCACCCCTCCATCAGGACAACCATCCGGATGGTAACCAACAGGTTCGTTTGGCACGGACTCCGCAAGCAGGTCAGTGAATGGGCCAGAACGTGCATGCACTGCCAAGCAGCCAAGGTGTAGCGGCACACCAAAGCTCTGCCGCAGCAGTTCCACCCCACCCGCCGGCGTTTCGACCACATTCATGTGGATATCGTGGGCCCCCTGCCAGTGTCGTGTGGAGTGCGGCACCTCCTGACTATCGTGGACCGGTTCACAAGATGGCCAGAGGTGGTCCCGCTCACCGACACCACCTCGGAATCTTGCGCCCAAGCACTGATTGCAACCTGGGTATCTCGCTTTGGTGTACCGGCCCACATTACCTCCGACAGAGGCGCCCAGTTCACCTCCAGCCAGTGGTCAGCTATGGCCAGCCTTTTGGGGACACAGCTGCACCACACAACGCCTACCACCCACAGTCGAACGGACTAGTGGAGCATTTCCACCGTCACTTGACGTTGGCTCTCATGGCCCGCCTCAAAGGGCCTAACTGGGTGGACGAGCTCCCCTGGGTCCTGCTCGGCACCCGCACGGCGCCCAAAGAGGATCTGCACACCTCGTCGACCGAGTTGGTGTACGGCGCACCCCTGGTCGTCCCAGGAGAGTTCATACCAGCCCCAAGGGGGCAAGAGGAAGAACCCGGAGCAGTCCTGGGCAGACTACGCGAGAGGCTCGGTAACCTGGCCCCCATACCCACTTCACAGCATGGGCAGAACCCGACCTGCATACCCAAAGAACTGCTAAACTGTAAGTTCGTTTTTGTACAACGGGGCGGACATCGGGCACCGCTACAGTGGCCCTACGAGGGGCCGTTTACGGTGATCAGAAACAACGGGTCCACATTCGTGCTGGACATTGGGGGGAAAGAGAAGGTTTTCACAGTGGACCGACTCAAACCGGCCCATGTGGACTTGGCGCAGCCGGTCGAGATTCAGGCACCGTGGCGCAGAGGCAGACCTCCCAAACAGAGTCCGACCCAGCCTGAGGACATTGGGGGGTGTATCGCCGGTTCTGTGGGGGGGTTATGTGGCGACCCACTTCCCAGCGCACTCAAACCGGCTCACAAAGTGGTGCGCGCCGGCATAGAGGCCGGTCCCAAAGAGGGCGCCAAGCCTGCTTCATCAGCAAGGGGAAAAGCCCGCGCGTGGGACGGGACTGTGAATACGCGCCCCTTACAGTACTCCCGCCCGGAGAGGGCGGGAACAGGAAGGCTTTAAAGCGAGGCCGCGAAGTTTTAATAAACCTCTTTCGCAACTGCA